>NW_013541630.1:93547-211572 GCF_000499545.2 Eimeria tenella
TGCTGCTGCTGCTGCTGCTGACTTGTCTGCAGCAGCAGCAATAGCAGGATGCAGCTGCTGCAGCACCGCTCTCACCACTGCGTGGACAAGGCCCTCGACGTCTGCAGGTGCTGCGCGGTGCAGCAGCTTGTGCTGCTGCGCAGCAGCAGTAGCAGCAGCAGCAGCAGCTGCTGCTGCTGCTTCGGCCGGGAAGCGGGCAGGCCGAGGGCTTCTTGGGCTAGCGGCAGCACTCAGAGTTTGCAGCTTCTGCTGCGGCTGCTGCGGCTGCTGCTGCAGCAAACGAGGAGACTCGAGAGGACACCTCGGAGAGGCCAGGTAGGCTCGCGCTGCTGCTGCTGCTGCGATGTCTTGCTGCTGCTGCTGTTGTTGCTGCGTCAGCAAGCGAGGAGACTCTAAAGCGTACCGTGGCGAAGCTGGGTAGCCCCTTGCTGCAGCATCAGCTGCTGCTGCTGCTCCCTCGTGTTGCTGCTGCTGCTGCATCCGAGGTGATGCTGCCGTGCAGGTGCTAGACGGAAGACAAGCTCTTGCTGCTGCTGCTGCTGCATCATGTTGCTGCTGCTCTACTGCATCACGCGGGGTGATGGGAACTCTTTCTGCACCCGCTGCTGCTGCTGCTGCTGCTGCTCTGCTTCCCACCCCCTCTTTCCTGCGGTGCTGCAGCGGCAGCAGGGAATACAGCGGCGCTCTAGGGGTATAGCTAGAATCCAGCTGCTGCAGCTGCTGCTGCTGCTGCGGCGGCAAGAGCTGCTGCTGCCGTTGCTGCTGCTGCTGCTGCTGCTGCCCAGGTGAGCTCGAAGACTGCAGCTGCACCTGCTGCTGTGCTGCGATTCCTTGGTGAGTCAGGTTTTGCCGTGTCTGCTGCTGCTGCTGCTGCTGCTGCTGGCACTCGACGCGTGATGCTTCCTGTTCCGGCTCCTGCGCACGAGTTTCCTGCTGCTGTTGCGGCAGCTCCTGCTGCTGCCATTGCTGCTGCTGCTGCTGCGACACCAGCAGCTGCTGGTGAGGCTGCCGCTTTTGCAGCTGCTGCGGCTGCTGCTGCTGCGGTCTCTGCTGCTGCGGCCGCTGCTGCTGCGGCCGCTGCTGCTGCTGCTGCTGCGGCTGCTGCGGCTGCGGCAGCTGCTGCGGCCGCTGCTGCTGTTGCTGCTGCGGCTGCTGCGGCTGCGGCAGCTGCTGCGGCTTTTGGCGCTGGGCGTGCGACGTTTCTTCCTCCAGCTGCTGCACCTGAGACTCCTGCTGCTGCTGCTGCTCTTGCTGCTGCCGCTGTTGCTGCTGCTGCTCCTGCTGCTCCGGCGGCAGCGGCAGCTTCTCCTGCACGAGGGCCAGCAGTTCCCGCAGCAGCAAGTCGAGCTTCTGCTGCTTAGTCACATATTCATGTGCTGCTTGCAGCTCAAGTGCTGCAGCACATGCTGCAGGACTTTTGCTGCTGACGCTGCTTCTGCTGCTGCAGCTGCCGTTGGCTGACTCTGCTGCAGCGCTGCACAGCGGATCTGCTGCTGCCTTTGCAGCAGCAGCAGCTGCTGCTGCTGCAGTCATGGCAGTACTTCTTGTCGCTTGTAAATTGTGCTGCCACTGCAGCTGCTCCCGTTCCTGCTCCAACTGCTGCTGCTGCTGCTGCTGCTGCTGCAGAGCGTGTTGCTGCAGCTTCCATGCGGTTTTACGCATGAGAGCATCAAGTGAGTTTGCTTCTACCGTATTGTCTTTTTCTTGCCCCTGCTTCTGCTCCTGCTGCTGCTCCTGCTGCCGCTGCTGCTGCTGCTGCTGTTGCTGCCGCAGCTGCTGCCCCTGTTGCTCCTGCTGCGCCTGCTGTTGCTGCTGCGCCTGCTGCTGCTGTCCCTGCTGCCGCAACTGTCCCGGCTGCTGCTGGGGCTGTCCATGCTGCTGCTGCTGCTGCGGTAAGAAGTCCTCGTGTTCTGGTGGCAGTGCCTTTGCAGGCGAATCTGCTGCAGCCACTGCTGCTGCAGCACTTGCTGCAGCACTTTTGCTAGAGGCCTCTGTTATTTCTGTTGCTGCTGCGATCGCAGCTGGGCCTCGTATTGGTGCTGCTGCTGGCGCTCTTGCAGGTGATTTCGCTGCTGCTGCTGCTACTGTTGTTGTTGTTGCTGCTGCTGCTGCTACTGTTGTTGCTGCTGCTGCTGCAGGAAGTTCGCGGTGCTGCGGGCTTGACAGCTGCATTTCCTGCTCTTCTTCTTCTGCTGCCTCTTCTGCTGCTGCTTCTTGCGTTGCTTCTGCTGCTGTTGCTGCTGCTGCTGCTGCTGTTGCTACTATCTTACGGCAAATGAACCCTGAGGCGAAGGCACACAGCTCTGCAAAAGGCGCAGCTCTCAACCCCAAACCCTAAACCCTAAACCCTTAACCCTAAACCCTAGATCCCAGATCATGTCATTTGAAAAAATTTGCATGGCTCTCACTTCATGGGAATCCTAAACCCTAAACCCTAAACCCTAAGCCCTAAACCCTAAACCCTAAATCCGCTGTTCGCAACCCACCTCTCCAGGCCCGCTGGATGGCCGCAGCGGCCTCGTGCTGCAGCTGCTGCAGGGCAGCAAATGGGGGGAGAGCAGAAGCGGTGTACTCACGGTAGCAAATGCTGCTGCTGCTGCTGCTGCTGCTGCGGCTGCTGCGGCTGCTACTGCGGCTAACCTGTGTGCGCCGGTTGTGTTGTAAGTCCAGATGTGCTGCTTCTTTATGGGAAAGCTGGCTCTGCTGCTGCTGCTGCTGCTGCACTTGCTGCTGCTGTCCTTTTTGCTGTTGTTTCTGCTGCTGCTGTCGATGCTCCAGCTGCACGCGTTGCTGCTGCTGCTGCTGCTGCTGCTGCAGGGTGCACTGCTGCCTGTGTGGCTGGGGCGGAGCTGATAGGTGCTGCTGCTGCTGCTTGTGCCGCTGCAGTTGCACGTGTGGCAGCTGCTGTTGCCTGGGCTGCTGCTGCTTGTGCTCCTGCTGCTGCTGCACGTGCTCTTGCTGCTGCTGTTGCTGCTGTTGCTGCTGTTGCAGGTTAGAGGCCCTTGGCCTTGCTGCACTTTCTTTGCGCGATTGTGTCTGAAGCGACCTGCTGGATTGCTGCAGCAGCAGCTGCCGCTGCTGCAGTTGCTGCTGTTGCTCCTGCAGCTGCTGCTGCAGCTGGAGCTGCTTCTGCTGGCCCTGTTGCTGCCAGTGCTGCAGCAGCTGCTGCTGCTGCCGCCGCTGTTGCTGCTGCAGATGGCGCGCAAGGCGCATGCGTCTTTCCTCAGAGAGTTTCCTTAGGTTTTCCTCTCTTTGCCTTCTTTGCTGCTGCTGCTGCTGCTGCTGCAGCTGCTGCTGCTGCAGTTCCTGGTGTACAGACACAGGCGCCTGTCGCTGCTGCCGCCTCAGGACACCTTTGTTGCTGCAGTGGTTGAGGTTCCCTGTTGCAGCAGCAGCAGCCCTTGCGTGCTGCTGCTGTTGCTGCTGCGTTTGCTGCTGCATTTGCTGCTGAGCCTGTTGCTGCGCTTGCTGCTGCGCTTGCTGCTGCGCTTGCTGCTGCGTATGCTGCTGCGCTTGCTGCTGCGCTTGCTGCTGCACTTGCTGCTGCGCATGCTGCTGCGCTTGCTGCTGCGCATGCTGCTGCGCTTGCTGCTGCGCTTGCTGCTGCGCTTGCTGCTGCAGCTGTGGAGACTGCTGCTGCTGCGGCTGCTGCTGCCTCCGGGGAGGCAAAAAGGAGTCGACTTGAGGGAACTGCTGCTGCTGCTGCTGCTGCTGCTGGTGCGTTTGTGGAGGTATCGGTGTCTGCTGCAGTTCTGTGGCCTTAGTTGAGGCCTTGCTACCTTGCTGTCGCTGCTGGTGCTGCATTTGCTGCTGCCGCTGCTGCAGTTGCTGTTGCTGCTTTTGCTGCCGCTGCAAGGCAAAGCTGGGGCTATAGTCATCCTCACTCTGCCAAAGCTGTTCCTGCATCCGCTGCTGCTGCTGCATTTCCGGCTGCTGCAGCACCTGCTGGTGCTGCTTCAGCGCCTGCTGCTGCTGCTGCTGCTGCTGTGTGTCTTCAGCGCCCTGCTGTTGCTGCTCACTCAATTGCTGCTGCAGCGCCTTTTGCTGCTGCTTCAGCTGAAGCCTCTGCATGCGCAGTCGTTGCAGCAGCAGCAATTGGTCTTGCTGCCCCCACTGCTGCTGCCGCTCTTGTGGCTGCTGCTGCTGCAGCTGCTCCTGCTGCTTTTCTTTTGCTGCACCCCAGGCATCTTCTGCACTGCTGCTGCTGCTGCTGACGATGATGCTTTGCGTGTGCCCCTCCAGCAGCAAATCTGTCATGAGGGTTCCCCCATGCTGCTGCTGCTGCTGCAGCAAGTGCTGCACCTGAAGCTGCTGCTGTTGCTGCTGTTGCTGCTGCTGCAGGACGCCTCCTTGGACTTGCTGCTGCATGTGTGCATATTCCTCTCCGCGCCTGGTAGGGGAAAGGCCTAACCCTCCTGACTTGCTGTCCCCCTGCTGCTGCTGCTGTAGCAGCTGCTGCTGCTGCAGCTGCTGCTGCTGCAGCTGCTGCTGCTGCTGAGGTAGTTCCCCACATCCTGCCAGCCTCTGTAGGATTTGCTGCTGCTGCTGCCGCAGCTGCATGCGTCTCTGCTGCAGCAGCAGCAGGAGGTTCTCTTCATCATTTCCTTGCTCGCAGTGCTGTCCCTGCTGCTGCAGCTGCTGCTGCAGCTGCTGCTGTTGCAGATGCTGCTGCTGCAGCTGCTGCTGCAGCTGCTGCTGTTGCAGATGCTGCTGCTGCAGTTGCTGCTGTTGCTGCTGCTGGCGCGGGCGTGCCATAGCAAAGGTCTTTCCACAAACAGTCTTGCTGCTGCTGAGCAGCAGCCGCGCAGCAGGCTGCTGCTGCGGCGACCCCTGCTGCAGCTCTTGCTGCGGCTCCATTGTTGCTGCTGCTGCTCCTTGCATCCCCGCCCTGCTGCAGTCGTTCGCGCTGCTGCTGCTGCTGCTGCTGCACTGAGTGCAGGCTTCAGCTGACTTGCTGCATTCTCAGCGGATTGAACTGCGCCTTCCCTGCTGCTGCCGGCGCTGCAGCTACCACGTTGTTGCTGCTGTTGCTGCTGCAACCGCTGCTGCAGCTAGTGTGCAGGCTGCTGCTGCTGCTGCTGCTGCTGTTTTGCTGCGTGTTTCGACCGTCGCCGTTGGCGCTGCTGCGGCGTGCCTTTCAGCAGCGCTGGCCGTGGCTTCTGGTATTGCTGCTGCTGCTGCTGCAGCCGCTGCTGCTGCTGCTGTTCTGCTGCTGCTGCAGTGGGCTGCTGAGGAACAGCCGCTGCATCGCCGCCGACGGCTGTGCCGCCCCCCAGTTTCAGGTGTATAGGCAGCTCCGGGGCTCGCGGGGGGTCATTTGTTTTTAATTTTGGAATTTAGAGTTTTAAAAATCAATTTGCATGCATTAAAGCAGCATTAAAGGAGCAGCAGGGCCAACAGAGACGCTGCTGCTGCTGCTGCTGCTGCTGCAGCCCCACGTGTTGCAACCACCCGATCCCCCCTGCTGCAGCAGCTGGGGGGTCCAGGGGGCCCCCTGGCACCCAGGGGGCCCCCGGGGGCCCCCTAAGCCCCTGTACTTGTGCTTATTCTTCCGTGCATCTAATTAGAAATTAAAAATGAAATAAAAAAGAAAATGCATTAAAAGAAAAGAGAAATGCATGCGAGGTGTCTGTACGCACGGTGAGCCGCTGCATGCATGCACGCGGTGTCGGCAGCAAGGTCACTGGGCCCCCCCCTCGCTTCTTTCGTTTCTTTTATTTAATTTAAGTTTAATTTTTAAAATATAAATACATTTGAGCTGCAGCAAACGAAGCAGGCCGCTTTAGCAGCTCTTCTGCCACCTGGCGCACTGCGCACACCCCCAGCAGCAGCAGCAGCAGCAGCGCCAGCAGCAGCAGCAGCAGCGTTGACAGCAGCAGCAGGAGCAGCAGCAGCAAACTTCACCCGGGGACTGCGCCTCTCTAGAGGACGCCCCTGGCGTCTCCTGCCTTCTTGGAGTGTGTGCACCCGCCCCTGCTGCTCCTGCTGCAGCTGCTGCTGCTCCTGCTCCAGCTGCTCTTGCTGCTGCTGCTGCTGCTGCTCCTGCTTCTGAAAATGGCTGAATCGAAGCAAGCCTCAGGCAGCGCCCTCATCGAATGGGCCCTGCAAAGAGTCTTTTCTGCTTTTGCTGCTAAAAAGCAAGCTTGGTTGAAATTCAAGACTACCTTCGAAGCAGATGAGGCTAGCATGTAAGCAGCAGCAACAGCAACAGCAGCAGCAGCAGCTGTATTAGCGTCAAAAAGACCGCTGCGGCAGCACTTGGATGTGCTGCTGCAGCTGCAGCTGCTGCAGCTGCGCGGCGCCAGCGATAGTGACACAGTAACAGCAGCAGTAGAAGCAGCAGCAGTAGCAGCAGCAGCAGCAGCAGCTATAGCTGTAGGGGAAGTGAGAGAAGCTGGATAGCAGCGTTAGCAGCAGCAGCAGTCCAAGCAGCAGCAGCAAAGCAGCAGCAGCAAAGCAGCAGCAACCAGCAGCAAGAGAATAGCTCAGAGGGCAAAGACAAATAAGCGAGAAGGCAAAAAAGAGAAAAGAAAAAACAACAAAAAAGATCAGCAGCAAAGTGACTACAGAACGAACAGCACAAATGCAACAAATAAAAAATAAATAAAAGAAAGAAAGCAAAACAAATAAACAAAAAAAAAGAATAAACGTTCCGCCTTTTCTCACCAATACATGTTGCATTTAAAGTTTCTTGTGCATGCGATGCATGCAAAAATTGAAAAATAAATAAGTTAATTAATTACTTAATTAATTCATTAATTAATTAATTAGCTAAAATATATATAGGCATTAAAGATCTAGGGTTTTAACTGGCAAAAATAATGCCCGGCTGCATGCGCAGCACTTGTTTAAGTTTGGGGCTTTTGTGTCGATACACTGGAACGCATGCAGCAATTGAAACATGAGAAGAATTTTATAACGAAATGTTTGAAATTACACATTTGTTTATATAAAAAGATAAAATGAATTCATTAAAGTCACAAAACAGAATTGCTGAAGTGTCCACGCGCGGGCAGCTGCGGTGTACGTACACTCCAACGGTGCCCCTTTGCATGCAAAATGATTCTTCCATTTCAAGTTTCAATTAACTGCAAATTTGATAGTTCAATTATTTGCATATTTATATTTAAAATTAGAAATAAGGATTTATAAAACTGAACATTTAAGAAGCGCCCAGTTGCAAATTATGAGTAGCATGAACTGCTGAGGTGTACGTACACCTGAATACAGCTGTGTCTTCGAATTCAATTTTTTTTATTTCACAAATTGCGAGAACACTCATGAATGGCTCGGCAGCTCGAAGTGCAAATATATTAAAGTGCAAAATTATTTAATAAAATAAAAATAAAAGTCAAAAAAAAGAATTTTGAATCTTTCCAGAACATAAGCATTGCAGCGCGGTGTACGTACACCTGAGTGCGCATGCACGAAAGTGCAAACGCATGCATTTAATTCACTTTTTATAAAACTCAAATGTGCTGCTGCTTAGCAGCAAATAAGCAGCAGCTGCATGCATTTAATTTATTTATTTCTAAAAACAAATTTTCTGCTGCTCAGCAGCAAATAAGCAGCAGCTGCATTTTTGGGCACTTTTACGCTTCAAAAAATATAAATTTATTTATTTTTTTTTTTATTTTTTGTTCATTATTTATTGTTTATTTATCCATTGATTTACCTGGTTATTATTTATTTATTCGGTTATTATTTATTCATTTATTTATTTATATTTATTTATTTATATTTATATTCTTTTTTGTTTATTCTCTTAGGCGTTCTGCGCGGATCTTCTTCGCTGAAAATGATGCGGGGCCTCTCATGTTTCTAATGGGGGCCACAAACGAATCTGCTACTGCTGCACTGGTGCAGCAGGAGCAGCAGCTGCTGCAGCAGCTGCAGCAGCAAGGCAAGCGCAAGGCTTTGCTGCTTATCAGAGTAAATACGCAGGTCGAACTCAATAAGGTAATGCTGCTGCTGCTGCTCTGTGCTGCAGCTGGCATTGTTGCAGTTTTGCTGCTCTTTTTGCTGCTGCTGCTGCTTGCAGGCTACCACTTTTGCTGCGATTCCTGCTGCTGCTGCTTGCAGGCTGCCACTTTTGCTGCGATTCCTGCTGCTGCTGCTGCATGCCTGCTGCTGCTGCCTGCTGCTATCGCTGCTACTGTTCCTGCTGCACTTGTTGCTGTGCTGCTGGCTTGGTGGTGCTGCTGCTCCTTCGTTGCTGTTGCTGCTGCTGCTGCACCTCGGTCGCCGACGCTTCAGCTTTGGTCTTTGCGCTGCAGCCAGTTCTGCTGCTGCTGCTGCTCCTCTTCCTTTTTCATTTGCTGCTCTGCTGGTTTGGTGCTGCTGCTGGTTCTGTTGTTGCCAATGCTGCTTCTGCTGCTACTATATAGAGCTGTTGCGGTTGCTGCTTGTGCTGTTCTTGCTGCTGTTATTGCTGCTGCTGGTTTGATATAGGTCTTGCTTCTATTTGTTCTGCTGCTGCTGTTGCTGCTGCTCCTGCCGCTGCCTTTGCCTTTGCTGCTCCTGCTGCTGCTGCTACCTTGGTGTTGGAGCCGTTGTTCTTACTGCTGTTGTTGCTGCTGCTGCTGCTTTTGCTGGCACTGCTGCCGTCTCGGTTCCGCTTCTATGAGGATTATGTTGCTGCTGTTGCAGTTGCTGCTGCTGCTGCTGCTGCTCTTCTTTTCTCTGATTGCTGCAGCCTATTTGCTGGTGCTACCGCTGTTTCTGCTGCTGGGGGTGCTGCCGTGTTCCTGTTGCTGGTTGTGTTGGGGATGCTCCGGTGTTAATGTTGCTGCTGCATTTGCTGCTGCTGCTGCTGCCGCCATTTTTGCTGCTCCTGCTGTTTCCGCTGCTGCTGCGGTCCTGGTATTGGTGCTATTACTGTTGCTGTTGTTGCTGCTGACGTGTTGCTGCTGCTGCTGCTAACGTTGCTGCAGCTGCCTTCATCATTGTTGCTCCCAGGATATGCTATTGGCGCTGCTGCTGCTGCTGCTAGTGGCTCCATGCTGGTGCATTTGCTGGCGCTGCTGCTGTAGTTCTTGCTGCTGCTGCTGCTGCTGCCATTGCTGTTTTGCTGCTGCTTCCAAAGCTTTGCTGCCAACGCCTGACACAACAGGCAACCCCAATCATAACCCAAACCACCTATTTATTTATTTACTACTACTATTTATATTTTTATCTATTTATTTATTTATTTATTTATTTATTCATTATTTATTATTTTGATCAGGATAATGTTGACAGCTGTTTGACGGCCATGGAGATTTGCCCCAACATTCTGCAGCAAATGGATTTGCTGTGTCGCGACATTTACTTCCAGGCCATTTGCAGAGTGGCTCAGCAGGTCCTGCTGCTGCTGCTGCTGCTTAGTCCTGTTGCTGCTGCAGCAGCTGCTCCTTAGTCCTGCTGCTTCTGCTGCTCCTGCTTGGTCCTGTTGCTGGTGGTGGTGGCAGTGGTGGTGGTTGTGGTGGTGCTGCTGCTGCTACTGCTTAGTCCTGCTGCTTCTGCTGCTGCTGCTTAGTCCTGTTGCTGCTGCTGCTGCTGCTTCTGCTGCTTAGTTCTGCTGCTTCTGCTGCTCCTGCTCAGTCCTGTTGCTGCTGCTGCTGCTCCTGCTTAGTACTGGTGCTGCAACTGGTGCTGCAACTGGTGCTGCTCCTGCTTAATCCGTGCTGCTGCTGTTGCTGCAGCTGCTGCTTAGTCCTGTTGCAGCTACTTGTGGTGCTCCTGCTTGGTCCCGTTGCTGCAGTTGCTGCTGCTACTGCTCCTGCTTAGTCCCGTTGCTGCTACTTGTGCTGCTGCTGCTTAGTCCTGTTGCTGCTGCTGCTCCTACTTAGTCCGGTTTCTGTTGTTGCTGCTGGTGGCGCTGCTGCTGCTGCTGCTTTAGAGCTTCTGGCGAACCCACAGACACTCTTAAGAACTTCTCATGCAGCAGCTGCTGCAGCAGCAGCAGCAGTTGTTAACAGAGAAAATAGCTGTTGTGCAGAGGCTCACGGCCTAGGGTTTAGGGTTTAGGGTTTACGGTGTATGGTTTAGGGTTTAGGATTTGTACGTGCAGACCTCCCCTTTTAACGGGAGTTTCACTAGCCAGGACGTGCTGCAGAAGTACAGCAGCTACTTGTCTTTGCTGTCAGCAACAGCTGCTGCTGCTGCTGGCCGCTCCGTGCTGCCGCAGCCGCAGCAAGAAGCAGCAGCAGCAGCAGTTGCTGCAGAAGTCAAAACAAATGACAAAGTTCATATTTATGAGCAGCAGCTGCTGCTGTGGACCAAACAAATCCGGGCCGTGCTCGAGCGCAACCCGGCCCAGCCCCTGGCTGAAGGTATTTTTATTTATTTATTTATTTATTTATTATTTATTTATTTATTTATTTATCTATTTATTATAATTTAATTGGGGGTTTATTTGGCACTGGTTGCGGTGCAGCTCATGCAGTGCGAATGCGTTGCACAAATGCTTCGGGTTTTCTCGTTGCTGTTGCTGCTGTTGCTGCTGCTGTTGCTGCTGCTGCCACCGCTGCCGCTGCTTCTGTTCTTGCTGCTGCCACCTCTACCGCTGCTTCTGCTGTTGTTGCTGCTGCTGTTGCTGCTGCTGATGCTGCCATTTCGGCTGGTATTGCTGTTGCCACTCCTACCGCTGCTTCTGCTGCTGTTGCTGCTACCACCGTTACTGCCACTGCTGCTGCTGCCACTGCTGCTGCTGCTGCTGCTGCAGGCCGCAACCCTGAGCCGAACGAGGAAATAGAGTTTTGGGTGGACCGCGCAGCCGCGCTGGAGTTTCTAAGCCAGCAGCTGCAGCAGGACTATGTGCAGCAGCTGCTGCAGTTCCTGCAGCAGGAAGGCAGCAGCTACACCCCTGCCTTTAGTTCTCTCATTCAAGCAGTAGAAACTGCTAAGGCTGAGGCGGAAGAAAACGCCAAGTACTTGTCGGTCCTAGAGCCTTGGTAAACCCTAAACCCTAAACCCTAAACCCTAAACCCTCAGCGGCAGGCATTCAAAGCTGCTGCCAGTGCTGCTGCAGGCCCTAGGCAGCAAGAGCCCAGCCTGCGTTCCCTCGCGCTCCACGCTCCCTCGAGCCTGCTGCGGCGCCCAGCACCCAAACCCTAAACCCTAAACCCTAAACCCTAAACCCTAAACCCTAAAGGAGGGAGTTGCGTTGCTGCAGGGTGAAGAAGCTGATGGACGAGACGGCGGAGCTGGGAGCTGTGGAGAGTGTGTTTGCTCCTTTGTTTGAGTTGATTTGGCTGATTTATTTTAATTCCAAAAACTACAATAAACCCTCGAGACTGGTGGTTTTGGTGCGGCAGATCAGCAGCGCCGTCATTGCCCAGGCCCTCCGCTTCGTCAACGGCCAAGAGGTCTTCAAGCTGCTGCAGCAGGGAGAAGCAAAGGAAGCAGCTGACAAGCTTGCTGCTGCTCTCGAGGTGAAGGCCCCTTGCTGCTCGTGCTGCAGCAGCAGCAGCAGTAGCAGCAGCAATGGCAGCAGCAGCAGCAGCAGTAGCAGCAGAAGTAGCAGCGGCAGCAGTAGCAGCAGCAGCAGCGGCAATAGCAGCAGCAGCAGCAACAACAATAGCAGCAGCAGCAGCAGCAATAGCAACAGCAGCAGCACCAGCAGTAGCAGCAGCAGCAGCAGCAACGGCAGTTCTGCAGCCCACCTCCCCCTTCTGCTTCTTTCTCTATTTAGATGAGATTTTGTTTGATAGATTTAATTAAATACTTAAATTAAATATAATTTGCCCTTTTGAGGAGAAGCAGCAACTAATTGATTCAAGAGACAGACCTGCTGCCACTGAACTTGTTGTTCCTCGGTGCTGTGCTGCCATATCTGCTGCTGCTCATGCTGCTGCTGCTGCTGCTGCTGCTGTTTTTGCTGCTCTTGCTGCTGCTGCCGTAGGTTTGCGACAGTTTGAAGCGGGTTTACGCGGAGTATGCAGCGCGCCCCCCTCCCACTGCTGCAGGAGCAGAAGGAGCAGCAGTAGCAGAAGGAGCAGCAGCAGCAGAAGGAGCAGCAGCAGCAGGAGGAGGAGCAGCAGCAGCAGCAGAACCAGCAGCAGCAGCAGCAGGATGGAATTTAAAACCCGAAGTTGTTTTCTTAAGACTCGACACTTATAGAGAACGCAATTTGGCCCTCACTGCTGTGGCCCTCACGGCGCAGCAATTTTCGAAGTTGGAAAAAATTGAAATTTGTGGCTCTAAGGGTCAGCAGCTAATTAATTAATTAATTAATTTACTGCTTAATTAATTGTTCTTATTTATTGTTTTACTTAATTTAATTAGTCTAGCGACGATTAGGCCCGAGGAAGAAAGCTGCTGCTGCTGCTGCTGCTGCTGCTGCTGCTGCTGTTGGTTTTGCCGCGGGTGCCACGCTTCCGCTGCTGCTGCGGCTCCTGATACTGCTGTGTTTGCTGCTGCTTTTCTTGCTGCGTCTGCTGCTGCTGGCGCTCCTGCTGCTATTGCCACTGCCGCTGCCCCGTTGCCAGCATCACTGCTTTCACCGTCGCTGTTGGTGTTGCTGCTGCTGCTGCTGCTGCTGCTCCTGCAGGCAGTGTGTTGACAGCCAGCGTGCAGCATTTGTATGAAGAGTTTAAAATCCTGATGGAGAAATTTCAGCAAATTGATTTTGACCCTCTGAGTGTCGACAGCAAGAAGCCAGACAGTCATTTTCAAATGTTCAGGTTAGTGAATTTGGATATTTATTTTTTTTTCATTAATTGAATAAACTTCCACAATTATTAATTAAATAAACTGCAATTATTGGTTAATTACACTTTTACTTACAAGAGTTGCTGCTGCTATTTCATTTCAGTCTTTAGCCGGCAGCCTCATTAAAAGCGCTGCCTTCATGGCTGCATTTGTCTTGGAAAAACAAAGCCATTTTTGCAAATTGAATTGCATTTTGAACAAATATTAAGACAAAAACTATTAAATGCAAATTATTTATGTTTATAAAAGAGAAAAGTCATTAATGGCATCCAAATATATTTCGACAGCGAGCCCTCTGTGTGCAAACCTACGCGAAATTGGGATGTACGTACACCTGAAATCCACACACAGTTTCCAAACTCGCGCAGCTGCTTCTCTTTGTTTTCTCTTTGCCTTTATACCTGTATACTTAGCACTTTTATTAATTTCCATTGCAGGAGTTTTCGAATTAGTTCGAAATGTCGAGTGTATTTGGGCTGTACGTACACCCGGTGCATGCGCAGGTCTGGGGTGAAAGCGCTGGAAGAGCGTCTGGCGTCCATTTTGTCGATGAGTTTGTCAGAAAATTATACTTTGTTGTCGCGTTTAAGATCGATTGATTCATTTCTGCCTTTGTTGGAGCGGCCGCTGCTGAGGGCTGAGGTGTACGTACACCTCGGCAGCATCCTGCAGCAGTTCAAGCGGGAAATCGAAAATGTGCATTTGCTATTTTTGCAAAAGACCAAGCACCAAACTGACGACAAAAAAAAAGAAAAAGACAACCACAGCAGCAGCAGCAGCAGCAGCAGCAGCAAGTGCAGCTTTAATGTCGAAACTCTCGCCTTCTCCAACCAGCCTCCTGTTGCAAAAAGCCTCGGCTGGGCTGCGGGTTTGCTGCTGCGTCTGCGAGACCCTCAAGCTCGAATTAATAAACTTTATAATTTAATTGATGAAGAAAATAAAGAATTAATTGAAGTCAACAGACAGGCAAACAAAGTTGCAGATGCCATTCAGCAGTTTCAGGAAAACACTGTAAGACACAAATGCATTTTTATTTCATTTGAGTTCTTTTTTATTTCCTTTTCAACTTATTACTGGTTAGCAATTAATATTTTTTGGGTCTTTTCCTGTTTAATTTCTTTTTCTTTACTTCATTTTTTGTTCTTTGTCAAAGTGCAAAAGTGTTTATTTTAGTTATTTGTCTTTTTAAATCTAAAAGCTGTCTCATAGTCCCTAACATTTCCGATTTTTAATTTTTTGCAATAAATAAATCAATTCAAACAGTTTTGCAAATGCATGCAGCCTCATTACTTGAGATTGCATGCATCTTAAAAGTAAACCTTTATTATTTATTTATTTTATTTTATTATTTTATTTATTTTATTATTTTATTATTTTATTTATTTTATTTTTTTGTGTTCTGCATGCAGCGGCAAGAGTGGTCGCGGACTGCAGTGGCTCCGTCTTTGGCGAAGTTGAATTTGGTGTTGTTGAAAAGAATTGAACACAGACTTTTAAAAGTTAATTTCGATTCTCAACTAATTAATTTACTTCGAGAAATTAAATATTTGAAACTCCAGGGCTTCCAGGTGCCTCCCGAGGCGGAGGCTGTACACCGCAACGCTGAGGTGTACAGACACCGCGTCAACCAACTCGACACCATGTGCAAGCAGTACAACAAAGTCCGAAACAGTTCTTTTCATTTAAAACACACTTTTGCAAAAAGATATTAAGAATGATAGCTGCGAAATAAAGAACTTTGCGAAACAAATAAATATATATATTACCCCTGAAAGACGCGTGCTGCTGCTGGTGCTGGAGCTGCTGCTGCCGTTGCTGCTTTTGCTGCGGTGTTGCTGCTGCTGTTTCCTTTGTTGTTTGTGCAGCTGCCGCTGCTGCAGCCGCCTTGCCGTTGTTCCCGCTGCTGTTGCTGCCGCTGCTGTTGCAGTTTCAAATGGTACAATTCCTGCTGCTGCTGCCGCCGTTAAACTTTTGCTGCTGCTGCTGCTGCTGCTACTGCAGGTTTTGACTGGTTTGCTTCCTAACCAGCGGCCGCTGCTGGCTGACCGCTTGAGTGCAATTGACGAGACCCTCGAGCCGGGCCTGACAACTCTTAGCTGGAACTCTGCAGATGTGGATCAGTTTGTTGCTGCTGCTGCTGCTGCTGTTGCTGACGCCTTTTCCATTTGCGACTCCATCACTTCAAACCTCCAAAAGTCCTTCGGTAAACCCTTGCTTTCTCTGCTGCTCCTCCTGTTGCTGCTGCTGGAAAGATGCTGCTGCTGTTGCTGCTGCTGCTGCTGCTGCTGCTGCTGCTGCTGCTGCTGCTGATGCCGGCGAATCATTCTTTCGCTGCTGCTGCTGCTGCTGCTATCGCTGGAATGCGCTGAAACTTCGGCATTTTGCGTTTCGTTTTTTTGATTAAAAAGCACCGGAGTAGATTTAAAAATGATTTCATTTATTTTATTTATTTTATTCATTTTATTTATTTGTTTTGTTCAGGAGTGCTGAGTGGCTGGCTAGAAAAGCCGCTTTTCGAGCGCAAGCCCAAACCCATGGCTCTTGATGATGCAGATCAACTTATAAAAACAAATTTGGCAAACAGAATTCATATTATGAATGAAGAAGGAAAAGAACTTCACAAAATTCTCAAAGAATCTGCAGATGCCCTCAAAGCCACCAAGGGTGCGCAGGCCGCCAATTCGAGGGTTTAGGGTTTGGCCCTCACCTGAGGGTTTAGGGTTTGCGGGTTAGGGTTTGTGTTAGGGTTTGGCGGAGGGTTTAGGGGTTAGGTTTTAGCTTTTGGGGTTTAAAGTGCTCGAGACCGCGGGCTGATGAAGGCTGAAGGTTTCAGCAGCAGACTCTTTAGCCCACAGACTAAGCTAGGGTTTAGGGTTTGGAGTACTGAGCTTAGGGTTTAGGGTTTAGCTTTTAAGTGTAAAGCCTGGGGAATTAGGGTCTAGGATATTTGAGGTCCCTTCGCTGTGAAATTCTAGGGTTTGGATAAACAGTAAATGCAAGAATTAATTGCAGGCCTGACCTGAGCTTTTAACACAAAGCTACAAACCCTTTCTTAAACCCTACTTCGCAAACCCTAAACCCTAAACCCTAGAACCTTAGGGTGACTTCTTGCATATGGTGTCCAAGTCCTCTTAGCTGGATTTTGCCACTTTTGCTTAATCCCTTGGCCTTTATCTGCAAGCTCCAACCTCCCAGCTATTGGCCTCAAACCCTAAACCCTAAACCCTAAACCCTCGCTGTGGTGGTGCCGCTGCAGGAATGTCCCAATGGCGATCTCATACTCACTTTGTCAGTGCTGTTGTTAGTGAGGGTTTTGCTGCTGTTGCCACCGCTGGTGTTGGCCAGCTGGTGAAATCTTTGGAAGCAAGTGAGTCTTTTATTCAAAAATTATTTAATTTTATTATTTTATTTTCTTTTTTTGCATTTTAATATACAACTTTAGACTTTTTATCTGTCTTTCTGCCTCGCTGTTCGAGTTGCTTGCTGCGCATTTCCGTAACTACCTTTTAGGGTAGACGGGGGTATTTGTGATCGAGGGTTTAGGGTTTAGGGTTTGGGGTTTTGCGATGGTTAAACGAAAGTCAAGTTGCTTCAATAGTCGGAGTTTAAAGCAGACGCCACACACTTGCATTTTTTGTCAGCAGCAGATGCAGCTGCTGCTGCTGCAAGTGTTGCCTTTGTGATTGCTGCTGCTGCTGCCACAATTATGGCTGCAGCCACCGCAGCAGCATTTTCCAGAGCTGCCGCTGCAGCAAGAGCTGCTGCTGCTGCTGCTGCTGCTGCTGGAGCCACAGCATCTGCTGTCGCAGCATTAGCGGCTGCTGCTGTTGCCGGTGCTGCTGCTACTGCTGCAGCATCTCTCCCTGTTGACTGTTATTTCATTTCTTGATATATTTTTCGATTATTTAGTTAAATATTTAATTAAAATAACATTTTTCTTTTCTCTTTTGCGTGCTTTCCCCGCATTTCAGCTATGGGTTCCCGGCCTGAGGCCCCGCCGCTGTTTGAGGTTAAACTGGAACTCATAAAAAATGTAATTGATCTGGTGCCTCCATTCAAAGGGGAAGTTGGGTGAGTAGAGTACTTTAAAACGTTCATTTATAATTATCATTTATTATATTTTTCGCTGCTTCAGGAACTTATTTTTTGGTTCGGAAACACTTTTATTTATGTTTTTCATTTGCATGCTTTGGCTGCTTTATCTGTTGTTTGTAGTGTTTATTTGTCCCATACCCTTTTCTTATTTTCCTTCTCTCTTTTTAGTTTTTTTCTTCATCTATTTTTTCTATTTTTTGCTTCTCCGAATGGCTTTTGTCCCGTTTGAAGGGCATAGGGCAAATTCATATTTCAAATTTTTTTTCTTCCTTTCGGTTCATTTGCTTCCTAAAAAGGTGGTTTATTCTCGTAGATAACTCCTTATTTGTCATTCATCTTCTCCGAAAGATCATCTAATTTCTTTTCTTCTTCTCGTTTTCTACTTGTCAACGTTTTCGTCTTCGTTTTCTGTGCCACTGGCACCAACTCTTACGTCAGCATCGTCCAGACGAGTAGCAGCAACAGCTGCAGCAGCAATAGCTGCAGCAGCAACAGCTGCAGCAGCAACAGCTGCAGCAGCAACAGCTGCAGCAGCAACAGCCACTCTATGTACTTTGCGTTGCATGCGCAGGAGTATATGTAGTGTAATAGATGGCTGGGTAGCTGACTTTTTAAAAAGTGCCGCTGCCACCAGCCGCCTAGACACTGGCAAAGGGGATTATTTGGCAGAGGTCAAGGAGTCCTACAGCTTCATGGTAAACCCTAAACCCTAAACCCTAAACCCTTAGCCCCAGGCCACCGCCTCAATGGCTATAATACACCATGAAGCTCTGAACAGCCTGATGAGAAAAAGACTTTTAGCTCTATTGGGGAAATGGCTTGTTGAAAATGAGTCTCTCGATTATGAAAAAGGGCGTTAGAGCTTTACAATTAGCATTAATTGTCTAATAATTGCCGTTAGGTTCTGATGTCCCTGTTTCCGCCCTCTAACTGAAGTGCTTAGGATTCAGGCTTTACGGTTTAGGGTTTGGAGTTGGAGGTTTAGGGTTTAGTCTCATTGTTTTAAGTTTTAATTTGCAGTCTATTCGCGCTCGGCTGACCGAGATTCTTGAGGAAGCTGAATCCAAGGTGAACGCGTGGCTGGGCGAAACTCATAAATATGAATTTCTGTGGAAGACAGACCCGGCTCAGGATTTAGAAGCGTTCGTTGCCAATTGTCCGAAAGAAGAGTTAATCATTGGTGGCAGTGAGAACGAAAGTGCAGAAAGCGTCTTCGAACTCATCGGAATCGATCTTGGACGCAGGGTCAGAAACACACCATAAGCTTCAAACCACAAACCCTGAAAGCTAAAACCGAAGTAGGAGCCAAAGTATTGCATCAGTTCACAGTCTAAGCCCTAAAAACGTTTCAAGAACTCTGAAACCGCAGGTTGCTCCCACGCGGGCTCTGGCGCTTAACAGCGCAGGCAGTAAACCCTAAATTAGGGTATATCGGGGTTTGCTTTCTGAGTTAGGTGCCTCAACTGAGCTGCTTCGAAGAACGCATCATCTATTTTGAAAGTCTACGGGCGGAAATAGCCGAAATGCGCACCCCCGTAGACATATACTTCTTGCGCGTGAATGCCCAGCCTGCGAAGGTGCAGCTGAGCCAACTCGCCGCATCTTGGGCGAACTACTACATCAATTATCTTTTGAAAGTCTGCCTCGCCAGAGCTGATTCAATTACAGCTTTCGTCAACAAAATGGATGCTTTTCTCTCGGCCAAGCCACCCGCTGAAGACCCTGACAACGAAGATAGCAGCAGCAATTCTGAACATGTCGGCAACAGCAACGATGAAAACAAGGAAGGAGGCGACGGCAGCAACGAACATGAAACTGACGAGAAGAAAGACGTTGATAGCAATAAAGAAGCGCTGTACAAATTCATGACTTATATCCGAGATGTAAAAATTGCAAACGAACCCATCCGACAGCTAATGGGGCCCATTCATGAGCAGGTGAGGCACATGCAATTACTGTGAAATGAGATTTGAATACAATTGCAATATGCTGTGCAAGAAGTGCTTTATATGACAGTGCCTATTTTTGCAATTATTCATCGCATGCACCATTGAACACTTGGCAAGTCGCCACTCGCTTGATTTGCATTCGTTCTTATCTGCGTTTATTAAAGGCTGCATTTGCAACTACCCGCCAGTTGCAAAGTAGCGTTCCTATGTCTTCACCGCATTTCTCTTTAGTGTGCATAAGCATCTCAAGCTACTTTCCTTCATTTACAATGGTTCAAATATATAACTGGCCCTTTGGTTACATCAATCTGTCGTCTCATGCATGTCAATTTACTTGAGGGAGCCTCCTTAAATCAGCATGGCTAGATAGTCCTTCGCTTTTCTGCCTTTGCCTTCATCTGCATATTAATATGCCTACAAGAAGTCTTTCTTAACTTTGCCCGTGCCATCTTGTTTCGGTGGCCTCCACCGCAAGCCTCTGCGCAGAAACAGCTGAAAGTGTAATGCAAATCAGTTTGTTGAACTCAGGTGGCGATGCTCAAAAAGCACGGCTGCACACTGCCAGAGGGGCGTCTCGCAGCCTTCGATTTGGCCCCTTCGAAATGGGAGGAAGTGCTGCGCAAGGCGTTTGGCGCGAAGGAGGTCATTCTGCCTCTTCAAAACAAGGAGGTGACAAACATTAGAAACAAACTTGACGAGTACACAAACCAAGTCTTCCAGTTCAGAGAAAGATTCCTAAGAGAGGCCCCATTCGAAGCTCACGGAGACCCGGAGCAAGCCTACGAGTCCATTGACGCGTTCTATCAGCAGTGCTTAGATATGGAAGCAGAAGCCAAGGAACTGAACAATTTAGAAACCCTCTTCGACCTAGCCAGATCTGTGCATAAGGAACTCAAGGATACCAAAGAAGAGCTCAAAATACTCAAAGTAAGTTGGGAGACTTATAGCTAGATAGCCAGCTAGCTCGCTGACCATCTGACTGTTTAGCGAGCTAGCCAGTCATCAACCCTGGTTTGCACTAGGCTAGCTTCCCAGTTCCATAGCTACACATCCATCAAAGCACAAAGCGGGTAGAGGCTTGCATGAAGAAATTACCACCTTTCTCAGGAGCCAGCTGTGTTAGAGTTTGGCTAGCGTTACCTGCGAATCTGCTTGTGAACAAGTTTTTGCATCCTTCTTCGTTACTACCACTACATTGTGGTCCTGCCCTAAAAAAACACATTCGCACACACAAGAGTATTTGTAGTAACGGAACTTGCTTGTTAATTCGCCCTTTTCAGCTTTTCGTTTCTCTGTTTGCCTTTTCGTTTGCTGGTTTTCTGGTGTTCACTTCGGTGTGTTTCCTTTTCCTGTTCACTGGCCTATTAATTTCCATATTTGCATTCATTTGGTTGATTTTTTGATTTTTTCAAACTAATCGTTTTTATTTAGTCATTTATTCATGCATAGAAACCAGGGGAACGAGAGTGTGAGCGGAGAGTTTGTCAATCTTGGAGGAAAGTGAATTCATTGTTTGTTAGAGGAGCCAGTAAAAATGAGATAACGCAAGCATCAGGCACTCCTAAAACACGGATAATACTCCACGTGTCTGCCACGTTAAGCTAAGCTACTTAATTAGAGATGAGAGACATGGATAGTGTTTGTGTGTGTTTGCTTCTCCAGTGAATCATTTACCTAGTAACCTGAACAGATAAATGTAGCAACTAGTTTGCCAATCCGAAGAAACAAGTACTTAGCTGACAAACAAAGTAATGCAACTATTTTAAGTGCTTGCCTGCTTGTCTACAGGAGGCATGGGACGTTAGTGTCTACGTCACGAGCTGGTTCGAAGCGTGGAAAGCAACACTTTGGGAGGCAATCGACACGGATGCGTTGTTGCTGCACGTGAAAGACATGCAGAATCAAATGCGGTCGCTTTCTAAAGAAATAAAGAGCACCAAAATATACACTGTAAGTCTACCCAAAGATTACTTTAGTTTTAGCTACTTGCAACATAGTCACCTGTGCAACTGCCACTTAATTTGCCTCTTTGGCTACTCAGTTGCTTACCGCGAATGTACATGGTTGACAGTTTGAGCAATCTTGCATTCATATCAAGTTTGGTCTATTTACTCAGCCTTTTGTTCTGGCTTTTCCCGGTGTTTCTTGTGTGGAATTCATATGCTTGTTTGTCTGTGTTACCCTGTACCTCATTTCCATACAGCCACTGACTCACTGTGCAACAAATATATCTTCAAACAATCCACAACAAAGCTTCCCAATTCTTTGAAAAAGCCCTAGCAAAACCTACAATTCGCGGTGTATAATGGGCTCCCTGTGTTTTGTTTAGGCGGTATTGGAGCGGGTGACGAACATGCAAGTAGTGCTGCCATTGGTTGCTGAGCTGCATTCCGAATTCATGAGAGATAGACACTGGAAGCAGCTGATGACGATAGCGGGACAGACATTTGCGAAGGGTAATACTCAAGTCTCGTTCAACTACATTCTCCATAAATGGGTGAACACACGCTACGCAACACGCTTAATGTGGTTGAAGATTCAAAAAGCAAATTAAGTGCTTGAGGCGTTTGTGAGGGACCCACACATGCTCTTTTTTGATTCCCTTGTTGATAAGCTGACCTTCCGCTCATCGAATTTCGTTCCTTTAGTTTTATTACGATCACATACAGAGCAATTCAAAAGAGATTACATTCATAAACTTCAGTTGTTTGATATCTGCAGGCGAGTAGTGAGCCGCACTACTTTTTCTCTCAGAATGTCTATTTTAAAAATCTGTAGCGTACAACCGTAGCACGCGTTATTAAATATATTTCATTCACTGTAGTATTGTTGCTGTGATTGTTGTTCAGGACCCGGCTTTTGTTTGCAAGATCTGTTGAACTTGAATTTGCACGAGCGAGCTGCTGACGTTTCTGAAGTGGTTGTGTTGGCTCAGAAAGAAGCGCGCATAGACAAAAAGTTGTCCGAAATAACAAGTACATGGGAGCAAAAGTGTTTGGTGTTTTCTCTGGAACGTGAGGAAACGCCGCTTTTGCTGCCGCTAGACGATATCGTGGAAACCTTAGAGCAGCACGCGGTGGATCTAATGACTATGATAAGCCAGGGGGCCGTTATAGACTTTTGCAGAAGTCAAGTGGAAGAATGGCAACTCAAGCTTAGAACTGTCGACACTGTACTTACTGTCTGGATGGAAGTGCAGAGAAAGTGGGAGGTGAGTAATTCTGTGGCTTCAATAGCCAACAGCGGCACAGCTTTAACGAGGCCCTTTTTTGATGTGTCAGTTGTTCTTAAATTCAATCTCTTCTTCTCCCTGTATTCCTGTTGCTTTTCTCCCATTTTCTTTGTATATCCTGCACCTCACTGCGACTTCCATCCAATATATTTCTAATTTCCTTTGGTGCTTGTTTCCTCCATTCATTTGTTGGCGCTCCTCTGCCCTCCTCTCGTAAGGTATGACTTTCCGTGTCTTTTGGGTGGTAGCCGTTAATTTTGTTTGCTTGCTGTTCCCTCTAGTCTCTGTTACGTTTTACGCCTTTTGCAAAGCCGTATCTGCACGTCTCCTCTCTGATTTCTTTCTACCAGCCCCAGCTTTTACGCTTCGTCATTCTACCACTTATATATGTTACAGGCCAAAATTATTCCACTTCATATTTTTCATTTTGCCATTGTCTAGGCATCTACGATACATATTTGTGGAAGCTGATGGCGTCTTGTCCCGCACAAGTTTATCCCCGTCTCAATCAGTTTTTTGCTGGCTCTGCCCCATATATCCGTTTTCTTTTCACCTTTTGTATCTCATGTTTGCCGCTTAGCTCGTATGCAGCGTTCTAGCTTCACTTGTACATCTGGCAATTCGCCCCTTCGGGACTTGAGGCATTCTTGTTCAGCTTTTTGCTGTTCTACTTTTTGTCCTTAGTTGCACTTTTGTGCTTTTCCCGAAGTTTCCATGTATAATTCATTATTATTCTTCAGCGTTTGCAACCCATATTTATGCAATCTGACGATATCCGTTCTCAACTTCCCCAAGACTCCAAACGCTTTGAATGTGCTGACGGCGAGTGGCGGGACATGATGTACGGGGCCCAGGCCCAGCCCAATGTAGTCGAGGCTTGTCACGCCGAAGGCAGAGAGGAGCTGCTAAATAAACTCAGGGAGAATATTGAAACATGCGAGAAGGCTCTAGGAGGTATGAACAATGATGCACCAAACGTACAGATAATTGCTACATTCAAAGTTGTTATTGCCGCGAATAGCACACCGTACAGCACACGGGCTTCAGAGAGGAACTTAGTGCATTGGAGACAGTACTGAAACCTTAGGATTAATACTGCAGGGGACTCTATGCAGCAATATCTTTACGTTTTCTGTCATTCATGGGAATGTCCTCATTACAGCGAGCACGTTCAGTTGGAAACTGGGTAGAAACTTGGAGGCAGTATTAAACCATTCCACGTTTTTCGTCACATAACTGCAGTATAGAGCAGCAGACGCCCCTGGAAAAACTATAGTATATCGCATCATGTTGCTCAGCAGTTTAGACTCACCCTAAAAGTAGTGTATTGTATCAAAAATGCGTCGTTACTCACACCAGCAGGCAAAGGGGGTATAGTGACTGCAAGACGCTCCGCTGTATGTGAACTTTATCGCTTGCTTTTTCTCATTTTCCACGGCTTGTCTTTGTTCCTATTTTCTATTCCGGTACTTTCTATTGCCTCCGGTTCTCCTTTGGTTTCGTTATGTCGCAGACTACCTGGAGCAGAAAAAGAAGGCATTTGCTCGATTCTACTTCGTTTCAAATCAGGCTCTCCTGGATATATTGGCAAACGGAAACGATCCCTTAAAGGTTTCCTACTACTTGGGTGATTGCTTTGATGGAGTTTCAAGTTTGAATTTTGAGAAAAATAAGCAAACATATCGCATTGCTAGTGGCATGTATTCCAAAGAAGGAGAATATGTGCCGTTCGCTGAGGATTACATCATCGAAGGACCCGTCGAAACAGTAAAGATACTTGCCTAGAATACCCTTAAGTCTAGACCTCCTAAAGCAATCCCTGAAGTCTGGCCGCTGATTCCATAGCCTCCGCATTGAGCGCTTCACACAGAGCATAATCAAGTGTGCTTCTTCTCCTTTCCCTACTTTGAGGCTTTACAGTAGATCGTATTTTTCAAATAGCTCGCCGCAGGTTTCAACCCTTAAACTGTGACAACCCCGTTTTAACCCTTTAACTGTGAACTCTCTACAAACTAAGCATGCCTCTAGCACTGCACCCAAACGCGGAAAAGCGACCTCTGCTTGCTGTTTTTTCTTCTATGTTTGATGAGGGCAGGCGCCGGGGTTATGATAGCTGGGGAGTATTAGTGCAGCGATTCATCTTCCTTTGCCGATTGTGTTTCCTTTCAGTATTTATATAACTTTGAAACGCATATGCGCAAACAAATGCGTGACATATTGGAGGTAGCAAAGGGCACTTCAGAAAACTGGGAAGTAGAAAAGCCCAGGTAAGATTTGTGCAACTATCTGCTAATATATCTGCTCGATTTTGTGTCCAGGCGCCTGCTCTTTTGCGTTCCAGTCCCCGTGTTTGCTCGTGTATCTACTTGCTCTCATTTGACTGCTAGCCTTTTGCCCAATTCCTTGTTGTGTTGCACTCTTCAAGCTCCCATGGCGCTTGTTCGCCTTGATCTGCTTCTTTGGATTTGGCCCAGGCGGCATTTTAACTCTTTATAGTGGCCTATTTTCTTATTTTCTATGACGCGCTCGTTCAGTCTAATATTTAACTCGTTAATTCATTGATTTTCATTGCGTAAAAGCCTTTGCGTTCTTGTATCTGATCGCTCCTATTATTGCAGTTCGCATAAGAAGTGCATTCATGCAACTTTATATTCGTCAGTGCGATACTCTTTGATCGTTAACAGCTTCTGCTGCTTCCCTCCTCATGGCGGTTACTCAGATTCCACCCGATGACACATACATTAACGCGGATATTTGTACACGCGTGCAGCTAGACTTATATTAAGATTAAAAAAATACGCTATGCGTACAAAGGAAGCAAAAGTGTGTGAATTCACATAAAGGCGCAATCGTGTATTGAGAGACGCATTTGTACACTGGCGAGTAGGCAAGCATTCACATTCACGTGCGTACAAGCGCAGATTCAGAATGCACCAATTCAAGAGCAAACATGTATCGGTATCCATGTCGAGGCGCACTTGAGATTAAAATGCCCTTCGACTTTCTGCTGTGTGCAGGGAAGAATGGCTCCGTGACTACTGCAGTCAGGTGTGCTTGGTGGCGAGCCAGATAATGTGGACAGAAGAAGTCACCCGCTGCTTTGAGGAACTGGAAGGGGGATCTGAAAATGCAATGAAGGATTACAAAAGGATTTACGACGATCGCATAGACAAGCTCATTAGACAAGTCCAAAAGGACCTGGATATGGGCTTACGGACCAAAATTATCACGTTAATTACTATTGATGTTCATCTCAGAGATGTCGTAGAATGCTTCATAACAAAGAAGGTTTCAGAAGGTGCCCCAAAGCCACGTTTGCTCATTTTCACCCATATCTGCCTTTCTTAGTGAACGCCAGTCAACTTGTTTAAAATCAGTTTAGCCTTATGATGCACGCACTTCATGCTTCATCCTTGTACCATGCGTTGCAGCATCATCCTTCCAATGGCAGTCTCAGCTGCGTTTCCATTGGGGACAAAAGCCAGGAGAAAATAAAAAAGATTGCGTTATTAAAATGTGTGACTGGACAACCACTTACATGCATGAGTTTGTCGGCAACTGTGGGCGGCTCGTTATCACACCTTTAACCGATCGCTGCTACATAACCCTGACGCAGGCTCTGAACTTGACCATGGGAGGTGCCCCGGCGGGCCCTGCAGGCACAGGGAAGACAGAAACAACTAAGGATCTCAGCAGGGCAATAGGTCTTCCCGTCTTTGTATTTAACTGCTCGGATCAGATGAACTATTTGTCCATGGCGCAAATCTTCATGGGGCTAGCACAGTCGGGGGCGTGGGGGTGTTTCGATGAGTTCAATCGAATTTCAATTGAGGTGCTTTCTGTGGTATCTACGCAAGTCAAGTGCATACTTGACGCGATGAAAGAAGGAAGGAAACGGTTTCAATTCATGGACGATGAGATTAATCTTGTCAAAACTTGCGGTGTATTTATTACCATGAATCCAGGCTACGCCGGCAGAACAGAACTACCAGAGAATCTCAAGTCACTTTTCAGGCAAATCAAGTCTTCACTCCTATCCCCTAATCCTTAAACATGAGCCCGCAGTCATGTTACAGTAGCTCATTTTTCTCTGATTAGACCACCTCAACGTTTGCTAAGTAAATTGAGGCCTAGTGGTGGCGCTATAGGGTATTGCCTCACGACTCGCGATGTGCAGCCTTTAAATTTTAAGGCGAAGTGCTCGCTGTTAGGGATCCGTGCGTTCTAATCTGGAGCCTTTTCATTGCGCATTAACGATTGTTATCTGTGGTGCGCCTTGTCTTCGTCGTACAGGCCCTGCGCAATGATCGTGCCTGACGTGTTGTTCATCTGCGAGAACATGCTGATGTCAGAGGGTTTCGTATCGGCCCGCGCCTTAGCACATAAGTTTGTGACCCTTTATGCTTTGTGTAAAACCTTACTATCAGATGCCTTACACTATGATTGGGGTCTCCGAGCAGTCAAGGCTGTGCTGCGGCAAGCTGGCTCACTCAAGAGAGCCGACCCTAATGTTAATGAAGATACGCTGCTGATGAGGGCACTGAGAGACTTCAATATTGCGAAAATAACAAGTGAAGGTAAGATACAGAAAAACAGAAGAAGCAGCGCAAAATGAAGAACTCCAGAAACGCTGCCCACGGTTATATGTACATATTTATGTGTATGAATATGAATTCAATTTGCATACCACTACATGCGCCTTGCACAGTGTGAAACAGAAATCCGTGTATAATTATGAACATTGTAGATGCGTGTATGTCTGCCCGTCACAGAGGGTGCCCGTTTTCTTTGTATAATTGAATTCTTCCATTGCAGACAAGCCCATATTCCTGCGTCTTATCGAGGATCTGTTCCCTGGTGTCGTGTCGCCGCCCAAACGCGATGTCGATTTCTGGAAAGTGGTTATGGCAGTGACAAAGGCTCAAAAATTGCAATGCGAGGAACAATTCATTTTAAAATGCGTCCAAGTTCGAGAGGCCATACAAGTGCGTTCTTAATCCTAAGCCCTTCGCCTCTAGACAAGTGCCCTGGAGAGACGGAACCGTCGTTGGTTTTAGAGGGCGGTTCACGGGGTTTGGAGCTTGCTGCGAGCCCCGGAACCATAGACAGTATATCTCTCCTCAGGTACGACATTGCTTATTTATTCTCGGTCCTCCTGGGGCCGGCAAATCACGGGTGTGGCAAACGCTCTCGAAGGCGCTGAAGGCGATTGGGGAAGATGGGGTGGTGGAGGTATTGAACCCCAAAGCCATATCAACAAATGAGCTATACGGGTGGGCGGAAAACAACATTAGATGCTCTAGGGTTTAAGCCAGAAGATAGAAAAGCAATAGTGTTAGAAATGGCAATAACAGTTATGCTGCTCACGAATATGCTTTTACTCATGGCGTCGATAAAATTGCAATTGTTTTGTTCAAATACGAACTCCCCATGTACATATGGGCATGGCTTCATTAGCAGAAGAATAAGCAAGTAGCACTCCTGCTAGTGCAATGCTATCATCACCACTATTTAGCTTTCTGATTATGACTACTGTTGATGATGGTCACGGTCACTTCACAGGTTATTCTGATTGGCACGCGCTACACCACGTGATGAGACGGAAGTGGAACTTTTTCCACCCAATCCAGCATATGAATTGCACGTTTACTGTGAATATTTCCCCCATCACTTTCTAACATATTGCCGCTGTTAGCATTGTTTTCAAGGAGCGCATTACTATGGTATGGCAGTGTGTGTGGATCAGGTACATGACCCCTGCCAAGGAGTGGAAAGATGGAGCGGTAGCCGTCATAATGCGGAATATGTCAAAAGAGCGTGGAGGGTTTAAACCTTCCCACCTCCACAAGTGGATTATTTTAGATGGTGACATAGATGCAGAGTGGATTGAGTCCATGAACACTGTCATGGATGACAACAAGGTAGGATAGTTAGGAGCAATCGCGTACTAGCTGGACAGAAATTATATGCACAAGCCGTATCGCACTTCAGCTATAACAAAGTTGGGGAAAGCAGGCGCCTCAAGTGAAGCCATTTTCACAACTATGATTGCACATATCTTAGCTTGTGACCAGTTAGGAACAGAAGAGTTGCGGCAAATGCCACAAGCCTCTAGAATTCTCTAGAATTGAAAATTGCTATGCAGGTGCTGACACTAGTGAGCAATGAACGAATTCCGTTCACTCCGACAATGAGAATGATATTTGAAATCGCGGATATGAAGCATGCAAGTCCAGCAACTGTCTCAAGAGGAGGCGTGGTATTCATCAACGAGACCGACGTTGGGTGGAAACCCTTCGTAGATTCTTGGAGGGAAACGCTCAGTGACCAAGTAGCACAGTCTCAGTTGTATCTGCTGTTTTCTTACTACTTTGAATCGGTAAGGACCTGCGCGTAAAAATACATATGAATGCACTAATATCTTGTGTACAAAACACAATATGCATGTATACGCAAACATATGATAGATACATGCACAGCAGATCACTCCAATAGAGTACAAGTCACCTGTTTTAGGCATATTTATTCAGCGGTTTGGTTCCCCAATCAACACTCCTTTTGTTTCAGAAAGAAGTATATGACATAATAACTCTCCACGACACTTCACTGAACAGACAGGAAGGGGAGAGAAAGAAATAGCAGAGTTCGGCTACACTTGCCCTGCTAGAGTCCAAAGTGCCTACGTGTCGCTTGTCGAAGCAGATCAACAGCTCAGAGGTTGAGAGCCCACAACAAAAATCGCAAGCTGCCGTAGCCCTTGAACGCGAGCCCTTGCGTACTGAATTAAAGGTGCTGTGCTGTAAGGTTTTTCGCGTTGTGCAGAACATAGAGATGTTTCATCGTACCTTCAAGTTTGTCTGCCCCATGACAGACATTGCTTTTGTCGAGGGCATTTGTACATTCGTCGATGCGCTCCTTTGCCGCAACAAAGCCACAACAGACGCATTTAAGGCTAAAAGCGTCGATGAGCAGAAGCTCACATATGAAGGCTATTTCCTATCGGCCTTGATGTGGACAGTTGGAGCTTGTGTAGCAGATGATAAAGCTCTCAACTACAGGTAGAGCACAGACCTGCAAATATTCTTTTTGGGCTGATTTTGCAGGGACTGCTATTTTCGCCCATTCCCCAGGGATTGGTATTGTGCCCTTCATGTACTGTCCGTGCCTTTCTGTGCGTGTGTATTGCGCTAAGGGCCCAGTTCAGCAACTGGTTACGAGCCGCTGCGCGCATTAAGTTCCCAGAAAATGGCCTTTGTTTTGATTATTACTTTGAAGAATCGACTTGCCAGTGGGTGCAGTGGAGTTCTCAATTGAAGCCTTATGAGCCTGTAACAGAGATGTTGTTTAACAAGATCATAGTCTCCACGACAGACACCCTTCGGTAAGCGAAGATGCATGGTGCAGTCACTGAAGCCCTGTCGAAGGACCTGCAAATGCTAAACACATTTCTAATTGCTTGGCTAAAGCTTTCGCCATACTATGGTTGTTGGTGAGCAGCATCAACTACGTAAATGAACTATTCTGCAAGCGCGGAAGAGCCGTTCTGCTTGTTGGTTCCTGTGGTTCTGGAAAAAGCACCATTATCAAGGTAATTGAAAGATGCATACAGTCCTAGATATGGACAAGCCATTTCTTAAGGTTTCCCTTAAGCAGCTCTGCAACAGTTACCGAAATACTTGGATATCATTCTTGTGACTTACCGTGTCCCTAGTCACCCTTTTTGAAATGAAGACCCGAAACCCTTTAGTTACGTGGCACATTGTGTGCAAATTGCATTAATCACTTTTCTGTCATAGGACTTCTTCCGCCACTTGCCCCCCGATTTTGAAAGCGCCACAATCAATCTTAATTCCTACACGGACTCACGGATGCTGCAAAATATTCTGGAGTCCAACATTGAAAAACGGTGGGCAGAGGCTGAAAAAGCTATTTTCTTGGCGTTGCAATGCAACTACTGAGCATGAGAAGCGATACTGCATTTTATTGCATTTGTTTGACTTGCAGCACCGGCCATACTTACGGACCCGTGGGAAATAAACGTATAGTGTATTTCATTGACGACTTGAATATGCCATACGTCGATAAATACGATACCCAGCCTCCACTAGAGCTACTGCGGCAACTTATGGACTACGGTAGTATGTTTGACCGCAGCCATTTGGAAGACAAGATGAATGTGGTAGACGTGCAGTATATGGCGTGCATGAATCCCACCGCTGGTTCGTTCAATATCAGCTCTCGGCTTCAGCGTCACTTTTCAGTAGTTACCTGTTTCGAAGCTGACGCTGAGACTATTGGTCGCATCTATGGCAGCATTCTCAAACAGCATCTCCTGCCATTCGACCCGTCCGTGGCAGAGCTAGAGGGACCCGTATTGCAGGCCACAATAGACCTATTTGCACAAATTCGTGCCGATCCAACGTTTCTGCACTCTGCAAAAAAATTCCACTACAACTTCAACCTACGCGACCTCTCCAGCATGTTTAGAGGGGTGCTGAGGTCAACTCCCTCCATGTACCGACAAACAGTGGGCGGTACTACGAAGCTAATCCGACTTTGGCTCCATGAGGCAAACAGAGTGCTTCGAGATCGACTGATATCGGAAAGCGATATGAATGCGCTCGACAATATCATCAAAGTTGTTGTTAAGAAGCACTTTCCTGATGAAGATCAAGAACAAATCCATGCAGCCCCAAATATCATGTGCAGCTTTTTGTCCGAGGCCTCCGGCAATGATCCTGTGAGCCGCGGGCTCCTACTAACTCACAACTCGTATAATAGATGTCACAGAATGGCCTAAGCAGCATCAGTTTTCGAATTACGTGACCTGTGCTTTCCTCATTGAATTGCGGGTAACTTTGTCCTAACTAGGGGGTTTTTGCTCGAAGGAGTGCGTCCAGAGGTGACTTTGGATTGCCAGGATCAATTTTGAAACTTAGATCGAAAGATTTTTCAACCAATCAGACTTGTTCTGTGCGTATGCAGGTTTATATGCCTGTTCAAGACAAGGAATCGCTGCGGCAGGTCCTGCAGGAGAAGCTTGAAGAGTATTCGCAAACATACACGGAGATGAACTTGGTTCTTTTTGATGATGCCATTTTACATGTTACGCGCATATGTAGAATAATAGACGTTCCCGGGGGCAACGCCCTACTTGTCGGTGTTGGAGGCAGCGGCAAACAAAGCCTCAGTCGGCTAGCATGCTTTATCTCAAAGGTTGAAACGTACCAGATCGTCGTTAGCCAGCATTACGATAGCGCTGCCTTCAAGATAGACATGCAGGTGGGCTCCACGTCTGCGCATGGATAAAGAGCTTATCTTTCTTCTCTAAAGACAACAGCAGTTTGCAGCGGAGCTTCCTTTGCTTTCATTTCGTTTCAATACCCCTGCAAAATAATCATCAATCAGTGAGGGCCATCAGTGTGTGCCTTGCCTGCCGGCGTCATCACAGGAATTGATGAACAAAGCCATTGTGCGTCCTGGGACTCCCCATGCGCTCCTGCTGACAGATCAGCAGATCGTAGATGAACAATTGCTGGTCTACGTCAACGACCTCTTAGCCTCAGGAAACATTCCCGACCTCTTCACAAGGGACGAATATGAGCAGATCTTCACAGTCCTCAGGTAACACTGCAAGCAAGAGGCAGCTCAATCGCTAGCAGCAAGCTTAATTGATGAATTTTCAATTTGCACACTGCATCCTCTAGTAGGTTAACTCCCCACGGTGCGCCACTGCTACCGCAGGAAGCAAATCAGGCCTGGGGCTCCAGGGAATACTAGGGAAGGCATGTGGCAAGTGTTTACGGACAAAGTACAGACAAACGTGCACGTTATTATCTGCCACTCACCTGTAGGCGAGCATTTGAGAGTTCGAGCCCGCAAATTCCCAGGCTTAATTTCAGGGACGACAGTGGATGAATTCCATCCTTGGTCGCGAGATGCGCTGGTGCAGACAGGAGCGGTATTCCTAAAGGGCAAGTAACAAAATGTTTGCAGAAAATACCAGAATAAACTATTTTAGTTTGCGAGCAATGCTATCTAGTCAAAACCATTTTCCGCTACAGCAAAAGCTGCTGCAATGGGAGCAACACCGGCAATCAGAGCATAATATCAATGCGTAACTCTTGAGCACGGTGCTGCAGACGTGCAACTCCCGGCTGAAGAGCTACGCGGATTGTTGGCGGAGCACATGGCAAACGTGCATTTGAGCATAGATGTGGCGAATGAGAATTTCTTGCGACAAGAAAGGCGTTACAATTACACTACGCCAAAATCTTTCTTGGAGCTGATTGTTTTCTACAAACAATTTCTCAGTCGCAAAAGAGAGGAAGCGAATCAGTCCATCAACAGGCTGCTTAAAGGTCTGACTACTTTGAAGGAAACAACGGCAGAGGTTGAGGGGCTGAGGGAAGACCTAAAGGAGAAAATGATCGTGGTAGACGAAAAGAAAGCAGCAGCTGACGCGTTGGTTGAACAGGTCCTCAAGGCCTCAGCAATTGCTGATGAGGAGGCCAAAATTGCGAACGCAGAAAAAGATAAGGCAAACGCCCTGAGTGAAGAAGCGGCAGAAATACAAAAGAAAGCTGACGAAGAACTCTCAGAAGCAATGCCAGCGATGGAGAGAGCCAGAGAAGCAGTCAAGTGCCTTACGAAACCTGCTATCCAGGTAAGACCGAATCCTAGACCTTCAAGCGTACTTCTCCACATTTCTTAAATGTGCTACGTGGATGAACTCCACAGTAGTTACTCTAGTCTATAGTTGCTTTATTCTGAAACAACAGCGCTGGCTGAGTGTTTAATATACAGGAGCTCAAATCGTTACCGAAACCCCCAGCCGAATGTTTGGAGGTTACTAAGGCTGTGCTGATAATGAGGGGGGCAGGGAAGAATACAGAATGGAAGGCGGCACAAAAGATGATGAGCGACCCTGGAAAATTCTTGGAACAAGTAAAAACGACATGCGGTGACACAAATACACACGAGCGGCACTGTATTGAACCTTTTGTGCCCAAACTTCAGAGCCCCGAAAGTTTGTGAAGAACATGCTGAATCATCAAGTATGAAGCGAAGTCCCGGGAGCATTATAGCCCGGCCTTACGCGAGGTAATTCCGTGTGGATATCCTTACAGGTTCGCGCATTTGACGCTGAGAACATGACGGAGGAAACGGTTAATGCAATCACTCCGATAATTTCCCAGCCATTTTTCAACTTTGAAGTTATGAAGAGCAAGTCACTTGCTGCCGCATTCCTTGCAAACTGGGTGGTGAATATTGTCACGTACAACACCATCTACCGCAAAGTAAAACCCTTGATGGATAAATTTGCAGAGGCCACCGAGTCCAAGGCCAAAGCCGACTCTAACCTGGCTCAAGTAATGGAGCGCGTTCGAGAAATTAATGGTACAGCCTAGTCGCTAGACACACTGTTTGGCGAACCAAAAAAACGGAAGCTCTTTCAAGTTGTTCCAGCTCGCGAAACCCCTTGGGTGGTGTCTACAAGCGCTGGCTCTGTGCATTATCGGCGTCAGGTCAACATTGGATTTCCGTAGTATATTTCCTTGCTTCAATGTTCAGAAAAAGTGGCGAAACTGCAACAAAAACTCCAAGAAGCTGATGACGACCGTCGTGGAGTCGTAGCTCAGGCCGAAGAGTGTCAGTTGAAGTTAGACCTTGCAGAGCGGCTGGTCAACGGTTTGGCAGACGAGAATGCGAGATGGACGCAGGCCATGGGTGAGCTGGAATCCTCGAAAATGACTGTCATCGGAGATTACCTTCTGGCTGCAGCTTTCGTTTCATACGCGGGAGCCTTCTCGGCGTCCTTCCGAGTCGGGCTCATTGAGGTACAAACATAAAAGCGCAGAAGCAGCTCACAGCTGATATGCTATTCATTAAGCCAATACTCAAGAGATCTTAGCATCTGCCTCCAAGCAACACACATAGCTCTTGGCGCACAATAAATGCTGGATGGTGCATCTCTTGGTGGCGTAACTTGCTGATGTGGTTGCTGCATAACTTTGTAACCTGTGGTTCCAGGGTGAATGGAAGGCTGACCTCGTGAAGCAAAATATACCCTTTACACCCACTGTTAGTCCTTTGGAGGTATTGGCAGACGAGGCAGATATCGCCTTATGGAAAAATGAAGGCTTGCCTGCGGATCGCATTTCCATTGAAAACGCAGCGATTGTCACATCCTGCCTTAGGTAATCATCTACGCATAATGTACTTCAATACCTATGTTCACGGTGCGCCAGAGTTACGGCCTTAAATCACGTGGACTAAGCTGAGAGTCTGGAACTACAAGCAAGTTCAACTAGAGCTGTTTGCGTTTCTCTGTTAACCCAGGTGGCCTTTGTTGGTGGACCCGCAGCTGCAAGGGACACGTTGGGTTAAGCAGAGAGCTCACGAAAGCCTGATAACAGTGTCTGTAAATCGTGACCGCTGGCTGACCAAAACGATTGATGCAATACGAAATGGCGACACCCTCCTAATAGAAAACCTAACCGAGTCTATCGATCCTGTCCTAGATCCCATTTTATCTCGAGCCGTCTCCAGAAAGGTGACCAAACAAAGGAAATAGCCAGGTCTTTTTTGCCGCTGTGTCGGGGAAAAGGGTTTGGGACCGAAAAGTCTTGCGCATGGCTTCCAGAGCTGTAAAGTGTACCCTGAGATGCAGCTTTCGATGCAGAAAGTGGGGAAATAAATTCTTTTTGTCAATTCCTTTTGCAGTTCATACCGTACGGGTGCAATATTTCTTCTGCCAGATCCAACTTTTGTATGTTTCAGGGCCGTACGCTATACGTAAAGATAGCAGGGGAAGATATAGAGTTCAACACCGAGTTTCGCCTTTTGCTGCAAACAAAGCTCCCTAACCCGCATTACAAGCCTGAGATCGCAGCCCAATGCACTTTGGTAAACTTCACGGTCACTCCTGAGGGGCTGGAGGAGCAGTTCCTGGCGATGATTGTCAACGCTGAGCAGCCAGACCTCGAGACATCGAAGCAAGCCCTCACTCGAAAGCAAAATGAATTCAAGGTAACCCTGGCCCAGCTTGAAGACAAGCTTCTCTTTGAGCTCTCAAATGCAGATCCTGAGCTTATCCTCGCGAATACAGCACTTGTCGAGAGCCTAGAGGAAACGAAGCGGACAGCCAAGGAAATACAGGAACAGGTTAGAGACTAAACGAAACCTTGCAACATGACTTTACACATCACGGACCTTACTTATCTTCTTATACAGTTGCTTCCGGATCTCTAATTTTAACTGTACAAATTAATGTCTGTGGCTTAGGGCTCACAGTGTAATGCGAGACAGAAAAGATAGTTGATTTGGCTTTTCGAGCAGGAAAACCCCGGCAGGCAGCTGATACACCCTAAGTCCTTCGAATTCAAGGCAGCATGTTCGTGATGATGTCTTTCGGTCTTTAAACACTTGTGCTTGATCGTGCTACTTTGGGTTGCATGTGTAACTTAGCTGCACCTATACACAAGTACATACATATCTTGCCTCATATTCATATTGGCACATGCTCGCAGCAAGTTGTAGCAAAAGAGAGAGAGGAGCAAATCAACAGGAGTCGTGAAGCCTATCGTAGGGCAGCATCAGAGGCGTCGATGCTGTACTTTGTGCTCACGCGGCTCCGTAGTGTTAACCCAATGTACCAGTATTCGCTGGACTCATTCATCACATTTGTGCACAAGGTAAGCTCCAGATGCAGGTGTCTGCGAACTACTGCAAATGTTGAATCGCTTCGGTAAGCCCTCTGTCTGAAATAAATTTGTCAGTTATTAGATTTTGATGGGAAGTATTGCAGATCATGGATCAGTGGAATATCCAAAGCAGTGCGTGCCCCTAACTTTGCAGGCTATCGACAAGACTAAAGTGTGCGAGACAGTCCAAGAACGCTGTACAGAACTTGTCACTTCGATTCGCACGACAGTCATAATATGGGTGGGGCGCGGCTTGTTTGAGCGTCACAAGCTGTCGTTTTTGATCATGCTAACATTCCAGCTCTTGCAGAAGGGGAGCCTAAAGGACCAATTTGACGCGAAGTTGATGGATTTCTTGCTTAAAGGACCCATAAAGCAAGTACCCGAAAACCCTCTTGCCGACTGGCTGCCCAACAAGGCTTGGTATGCAGTGCAAAAGCTCATAGAGCTTCCCGGTTTTGAGTCATTTGCCACAAATATGCAAAAGGACGCGCCTTCAAGGTTCAAAGAATGGTTCCAAGAGCTTCAACCAGAAAAAGTCAAGTTGCCCCTTGACTGGAAGGCGCTTGACAACATGCCATTCAAAAAGCTCGTGGTAGGTGCTTCACCACGTAAGACGGACTAATATCTACACGCCGCATTTACGCACGTCAGGACAACGGAAATGACGCTGTATATATACTCGTACAGGCGGGATTATACGTATCAATATCCTTCAGGTGCTGCGCTGCCTACGGCCTGATCGGCTGACTGCAGCAATTTCGGATTATATTCGCACAATGCTTCCATACGGGGGGCAGTATTTAGATGGAGACTCTGCGCTATCATTTTATGAAATTTTTGAATCGTCCTTCGAGGAATCTACGGCCACAACTCCAATCTTTTTCATTCTTTCCCCAGGGGCTGACCCCGTAAAGGAGATTGAAGCCCTAGGCAAGAAGATGGGATACATTGCAAACTTCAACCTGCACAACGTCGCATTAGGGCAGGCATGATACACTGCACAACAAAACCACGACCCGATAAATACTTCACAAGGATTACATGCTTCGGCGCCTGATAGGCACTTTCTTTTGTGATGCTTCTTGCGACGAAGATAAAGCTTGTTTCCGAAATATAGGAGACAACCTTGAAGGTCTGTTGCGATTGTGACTGATCAGGGTCAAGATGTTGTGGCGATGCAAAAGCTGGATCTAGGCCACAAGGAGGGCCATTGGGTCCTTCTCCAGAACATCCATTTGATGCCAAGATGGACAGTGGAGCTTGAGAAAAAGCTAGATTCGTTTTCTGCGGAAGGACCACACCCTAACTTCCGCTGTTTTCTTTCATCTGAATTGTGCGACTATATTCCCGTCGGAATCCTTGACCGGTCAATTAAATTGACTAATGAGCCCCCCCAAGGCCTCCAAGCCAACCTGAAGCGTGCCTTTGCTTGCTTCCCCAAGGACGATTTTGATGAAAAAGACCAAAAGGTGCTGCCTGTTGATGACGGTGTTTTTACTCGCCCTTGCAAATTGATATATCCTTCAGACATAATGGCTCATCCATTTGATACAGGCGATAGTGGCTCTAATAAAATGGGACCTCTTTCTGTGATTTCAGGTCAAAGCAATCATATTTGGCCTTTGTTTCTTCCATGCTGTCTTGCTTGAGCGCAAGAGGTTTGGCACCCGAGGCTGGAATTTGAATTATCCGTTCTCGATGGGCGATCTGAGAGACTCCGCCATGGTGTTAATGAACTACATGGAGCAGCAACAAGGGGGCACCAGGGTTCCTTGGGATGATCTCAAATACATCTTCGGCGAGATTATGTACGGCGGCCACATCATTGACCCTAGGGACCGCCTCGTATGCAACACCTACTTGAACTTCTACATGCAGGCAAGTTTAGCGAAACTGGAAACAGCTTTTAAGTGCCATTTTAGTTACAGAGAAGCCTAAACCAGTTTGATCTGGAAGCTCTGCTAACTAGCCTGCATATATGACAGACTTTCGAAGGGCTAGCAAAACGCCTTTGCTTAGATTTTGCCTTCAGGATAGACTTCTAGACGAAACTGAGCTATTTCCGTTCTGTGAAGAGCACGAAGGGGCCTCCTACAAGACGCCGCCTGCACAGAGCTACGAAAGGTACTGTCCATAACGCACGCTGTAAATAAGGCTGAACTACTGCAAAAGTCGTCAATAGGTGTTTTTCATCACTATGATCAGTGTCTTTCATCAAACCAATCGTTTCATCAGGTACATGGAATGTGTAGCATCTATGCCACCGGAAACGCCGTTGGCTTACGGGCTGCATCCGAACACTGAAATAGGCTATCGTACCCAGCAATGTGAAGACCTTTTCAAGACCCTCATGGAATCAGAGGGAACCAGCAGCGGTGCCACAGCAAACAAAGGTGGCGTGGAACTAGAAGGTGAAGCGGTAAGACGTTCACTGCACGGCAGCGCATGAGGAGTACACCAAATGCCGGTATAGATATGTATAAAACCGGGCTCAGTCTAGGCACCCAAATGCTCTCCTTGGATAGCTGTCGACCCGAATCAAACACGCTTCTTCTTCTCCCTGTAATTTCTACCACTTGCATACTTTGCAGCTCTGTAAGGAACTACTGGACGAGGTCGGTGACGCCCGATTTGATGTGGAAGAAATCAGCCAAGCTATCCCAGACGAAGAAAAAGGTCCCTACCAGCACGTATTCCTGCAGGTGCATTCCCCAATGTAGCAGTAACAGAAGCAACACCTACAATCTGGCTACAATGCACCTGCGTTGGCACAGAAGGCTAGCATGATGATTTGCCAGCTCTGAAGGTGAGAGAGTGGTGCGCAGCTGCTCTCTTGCTGGGTCGTGCTCTTCAGGAATGCCAATACATGAATGTCCTCCTTAGGGAAATAGCAAGATCTCTTACTGAAATTGAAATGGGCTTCAAAGGAGAACTGACATTCTCGGCGGCCATGGAAGAACTCGTGGAGGATATCCGCATGAGCAGAGTGCCGGGCATATGGATGAAGGTACGTTTTTCTGGCATTGCCTACTGTCTCCAACAGTGTTTTAAGCCTCATCTCGAGCTGCTCTAGACCTCAAGTTGTTGCAGATGCACCTTAGTTGCTAATAACATGCCTGTCAGTGCTTTCTAAGGCTAACGTGAACATTCCTTTTCTAAGCATTTACAACCAGCACTACTGTTTGTTTGTTATTACTTTTAGCTTGATGTGAATATACACTTTTCTTCGGAGAGACGAACTGAGCGTCTCAGATTATCTTTCAGGGAGTAGGAGACTGGGACCTCCAATTCTTCGTGCTAGCAACGGCAGCGTCGCCAGTAGAGTGCAGAGCAAATAAGCGCAAAGGCAGTTCTGTATGCGTGTCATGCCCTTAGGTTTCTTTTGCATCATGCCGGCCTTTAGGTTCGTGGTTTGCAGATGTGAAACTTCGATATGAGCACTTGCTGGAATGGACAAAGGACCCTACCAGCACTCCAAAGGTCGTGAACTTGGCCCGGCTATTTAGCCCGCAGTCATTTCTCACTGCCATCAAAGAAGTTTGCTCACAGCAGCACCACCTAGAGCTCAATAAGCTTAATGTGCTCACTACTGTCACAAAGAAAGACGTGGCATCCATAGACGCACCGGCGCGTGAAGGTCAGCTTTGTGCCGCAGATGTACAACCTTGCCCTGTCTTCCAGTAGCTTATTCCCCTCACAAAAGCCCCAGCAACCTTCCAGCATATGCGCCCTCGTGGCTTGTGCATATGCCGTGAAGTATTAGAACCCACAGGATGGCACATTCTAGAATGTTGCACTTGTGCAGGAGCCTTTGTGACTGGCTTGTACCTTGACGGCGCACGATGGGACGTCCAAGGCGGTTGCTTGGCAGAGTCTAAACCAAAAGAGTTATTTTTCCCCATGCCTGTGATTCATTGCAAGGTAGGCAAATTTTGAGCCATAAACATTGAGGAAAAGTCGAGAATATTGAAGCCTGGGAGCACACAGCGCAAGCAGTCCAGCTTAGTGGGACCGGCCAAAGGTTCACTGGCTGCGATTTGTTCTGTCGAATTAACTTGTCCCTCTTGCTCTTAGGCGTCCCTAGAGATGAAACGCGAAGACGACAGCACGTACATCTGCCCCGTCTATCTAACAGAGCAGCGTGGGCCAACATTTGTCTTCAACGCCCAACTCAGAACAAAGCAACTGCCGGCTAAATGGACCCTTGGGGGCGTTGCAATGATCTTGGATGTTGGCGGAGCCGCATAGCATTCAAATTGCGTAAAGCGAAGCACCGTAGTGTGTGATGCAACACGTTCGGCACAGCTGTTGAACCCTAGGCCCTAATCATTAAAGCCTAGACTTCAGAGCATAATCAGAGGCCAAGGAGCCTAATTAATTTTGAACCAAGAGCAGAAAGCTGTAGAGTCCGGCAGCTTTTCCACTTGATTAAGCTTCTGTGCATGCATGTGGTAACCCTACATGCAACCATAAACATGAACCTCAGCACATCGAGTCACTCAACAATTGAAGCTCCGAAGGAATACTTATAGAAGGAATACAGTACAAGCAAGGCACGGCAAACAACAATTGTGTCAGCTTGGCTCATTCTTAAACTGCGCAACTGGAACTGTTGACTTTCTTGAGGTGGCGTGGCACTGTTGTTACGTGAAGATTCATTTTTTTCTACGCGTAAGCACCCGTATGTACAAAAATGAGCTTATATAGCTAGCACTATGCGAATTATGTATTACGAATGGGTGTATGCATTTTCATTAACATCGGCATACGTAGGTAGCCCGTTGGGTACCAAATCACCGCATTCATTCCAGTCTGAGCCGCTAGAACGCATAAATCATGTGTTAAAAGCTCCAGTTTTTCGCTGCGCCAGCGTCATTCCGAGGCCTCGCAGCACACAGAGTGATTCGTGCAAGGCGACTTGTTACTTTATTTCCAAAATGCACCGCACGGCAAGTCGTTCGTTGTGGCTCTTCATTGTACACGTGCAAAACCATGCTACAACTGCAGTGTTGTTGTAACTTTATTACTGCATGAAGAACTATGTTGGGAGATGTGGATATTAGATTTGGACGGACTTACACCTACGCAGGAAAACAACATAGAGATACAGTAGAGAAGCATCTCTCGTGTCTTCATGTATGATCCGCGTAATATCGATGCGCGCACCTTTTTTATTTATCTGTGCATAGCAAGCCATCAAACACAGAAGAAGCTGCAGGCTTTTCAATGAGGCCGACTTTCTATTTCATCCAGTGGAGATAGCTTTTAGGCTGTTGCAGATCTACAGATAAATGCGTGTTCACATGTGTTCATGTAAGAAACAATCGTCGGCTTAGCTTTGGCTGTAGGTCAGGCACAAAAAGTGTCGGTAAACCCCAAAAAATGTATTCTTTTTCAGCTAGACCTAGTGCAGCTGTACAGCTAATGCATGCGCACATGAAAAGGAATACAATTGCCTGCCCATTTATGTTCACCTTGTAGCACTATATTTAGAATGAAGTGTATTTTTCTTTCAAAACTGGGCTAGATATGCTGTATTTCGTAATAAACGATGCAGGCGTGTACTGCTGTGGCTGCATGCTCATCCTTACCAAGCTGTCTCGGGTTGGTCCACTACGCCGGCGCTCAGTTAGCGTTCCCATTTATGCGGGAGCTTCTGTTCGATGGAATTCACGCCTGTATGATTTTTACCATGTGTCACAGGACACGGGGAAGCCACTGCACCAGATTTCGGCTACAGCTGGGTCACCGCGTCGCCCACCACCCCAGTACTTTTCAGGAATAACCCATGCTTGGTCTTGCCGCTTGACACCCGTGCTATCTTAAAACTCTGTCCACCAAATGTTTTTCAATATAAATCTCAAAGAATAGGCTCAGCAGTGCGGAGCTAGCATGCTTCACAGATCTGCCGTAGTCCCCTGTGGGCGGGGACGCACGACGAGGTTTCTGTTGCTGGCCTTCGCTACTATTTCCCTTTACTTTTCAGTGAGCGGTTTCTTGCAAGTACTATGGGCTACATATTTTAGTGGGGGGTCTACTGCACGTGAGGGCTTACAAAGGGTGCTCTTGCCTAGATGTTTCCCCAACATACCGCACACACAGCCTCAGGCGCTGATGAACATTTCGAAATTATCGAGGCCTCAACCGTACTTAAACCTTATGTGCTGTAAATGAGATACGTAGCTTTGGGCCTAATGGGATAAGGCACTTGATTGTGGCCAAGCATCACTCTATGCATCGCCATTTGTGTGCCTTTTCCATCATGCACACACTGCACTAACATTTGTAGAGAAGTCAAACGGACTACAGCACAACATGAACTGTGCCAACCGTAGCCTACTTCTGGTTATTTGTGCGCGCATTTCAGTTCCATTGTTCCACTGCTCACGCCAGTGTTTACTTATTTTTCGTCTACTGATCCTGTCATCACCAGTGTCACAATTCTCCATCCAATCCTCATTTGCCGCTCAAATCACATTGTCACAAGTCACTTGTTTACTTTCTCCTTGAAGCTGTGCCGCTGCGGGCCATCTTGCCACGCACGGAGTGACAAAGTTCCACCTTCTGAAGAGGTGCTACAGACGTCATTCGTACAGCCTTGAAGTGCGTTTGAAAACCTTGATTGTCATTTGCGACTTACTCTAATCTTCCGTTTCAAACAGTGCGCGAACACTCTGGCTTCCTAGAAGCAATGTGGGAAGCGCCGGAGCTCCCCACACTCCGTAATTCAACCCATCATCTGCAGCTCAGAAAGCATTTTCTGCACTCACCAGTTTGGCTTTTGCCGCAGCTTTTGCCCCTATGCTCTATCTTGCCCTTTGAAAGAAACAAAAGTAGGCTGCAGCAAAGGGAAGATGCACAATTGTTTGCGCAGCGCACCTACACAGTTACGAGGCCTCAGCTACTGTTTGCAACGCTGTAGCTCCTCGATTCAGGCATATTCGGAGGCGATAAACCGGAAGGCTCCAGAGGACGGTCCAGTTTCTCGAAAGGTGGCACTAACGGACAGAGAGGTTGTCAGTAGTCAAAGAGAACCAGCCGTCAGAGCTTCTGCAGGAGGTAGGTTCACAAACGTAGAACATTATGCTACAGCAGACTGGTCTGTGGTATTCCTAGCTACTGCTATGATTACAGATACAAATCTTAATATCTACGAAAACTAAGATCTATGACTGTAGGCAGAATACCTGCTATAAACACCTTCTGATCAAGACAAGGACCGCAGTACATGGTACAGAGCCGACCACAAATCTATGAACAGGATCGGACACAAACTCATCTTCAAGCAGCACAACCACTACTACAACGAGCCCTGCGTCCCCATCGGTGCCAACCGGCGGGAATGGCGGATCTCCAGATGGTTCAGGGGGCTCCAACCCTGGCTCTGACGGCACAACTACTCCGAAGACTCCTCCAGTAGCAAAAATCCAAGTACTTATGACCAAATTCTAACTAATCAGTCTATTGTCCATGTCAGAAGACCAAAAGCTGCCTTAGTACACCTCTCGAAGTAATTTGGCTTCCTTTCAAGAACTTAGTCTTTTAGGGCTACCCGTCTAGGATCTACAGATTAGGGGTTTCGCCTGTAATGACGCATTATAAACGCTTTTAACCCCACGACTCGCAGTAGTCGTGTAACTCTCAAGCTTGGATGAACCCTATCCTTTATCTCCTTAAGTGCGCATTCAGGTTCCTGTAGCGTCGGGCATGTGCAGTGATATTGTGCTTTCGGCAAAAGGATCCACCTGTATGTGATCCCCGTTTCCTTGCAATTGAATCCCGTTCAAGCAGATTCGTGCCTGGCATTTTTATCCAGCTAACTCGACTACACATGGAATTGAAGTTTCCAAATCTTCCTGTTTGAATTTCTACGGGTGGCAGCCTTTACGTTATACGGCATGTAAGGCATGCGATGTGTTTGTGTATGCAGCGAATGCCTCAGGCGACACAACTCTTACTTATTTGTGGTAAGCGTTTACTTATAAAACGTCCCGTAAGCCCACAACTCGTCAAATGGTTTTTGCTAGCTAAGTCACAACACCTATGGAGAATACAGGGAGCACTCTGCGCTTCTTCATCCGCTGCTCATTCATGCAGGAAGAACAAAGGTCGTGCCTCTTTGAACCTCCAGAACTTTTTACTGACGGCGAACGAGGAGGAGATCACCATACCTAGGGATGTCGTGTACGCAGCGGCCAACGAATATATTTCGCGAAATCTTGGAATCAGCAGCATCGATCTCCAGTTTTCTGTAACTGTAACAGATGTAAATGGCGAGACTGCAACCGGTAACAAGGCCTTGTTGCTTACTTTAATACTAGTAACTGCACTTGCGCATATTCCCCCCAAAAGAGGCAGCTGGAAGCGCATGAGCAACAGCAGGTTACTGCCACGCAGCCAGGTGCATACGCTGTCACCAACGTCTGCTCACAAACTGCTTGTCCTTATATGCGAGAAATGTGCTGTGCAGCTTCAGGAACACTCAAGCTATCCCTGACACTGGAGCCCCCCACCCTGACTCTAAAGTCGAAGGACAACTTTTCGATTCATAAGGGGCAAAGCATTGATCTATCGGTGACAGCTGACTACTGTCCTTTAGTTGCTACAGCGTTCGACTCTGGTGTACTCATACAGTGGACTGCCAGCTGTGCCGACGATTCCCGCACAGCTGATCAGTTGCTAAGCCTGAGTTCTGACCAGACTACAGCAACAGTGAGGCCCTATACGCTGACCCCGGGATATAAGTACATTGTCAGCGTCACTTTCCGCTATAGCGCAAATGCCAGTCTGAGCGACACAAAAAGCTTTACAATCAATGTGGGGACAGACCAGGTCAAGATACGTTTCCAGTTTGCCCCCTACCCTGAGGCCACATCTTAGGCCAAAAGCGACCGCCTCAAATACTAAACCAAACGGGACCGTTTTGGACTAGCGCATGCAAAAGATTGGATTTTCTGACGCTTGGTGGGCTGCTGAGCCCCGTCTCCCGAGTGGCTTTCATAAAATTTATTAAGCAGATCCAAATCAGCATACTTACGCCGTGCATCTACTAGGATACATAAGAAACCCTCCATATGTTTGAACTGCTGAATATCCTGCGTAAGCGCAAATCTGATCATTTCGTACCGAAAAGTCAGGAGTAATGGTATCGGGTACAATCTACTGCACAGTCTGCTGCTAAACAAGCCCCTATCACCGACCTGCTAAGTGCTACACCTTACAATAAATAGTGTTTTCGATCCAATGAGTTTAGACGGGTCAGGAATGCTGCGGGAAAGCCGCCGAGCAGGCCTGTAATAATACAGGTTGGTGGCTGCTCCACAAGTGGCGGCGATAGGCAAGCTCTGTTTTGCCTCAACAAATGAAGGGCTCTTCTCTAGGCTCCTCTGCAAGGCATGACTTGAATGGAGGCAACATACAAATGGGCTTCACACGAAGCCGTCAGCACAAATTTTACATTAACACAAACAGTGTCGTAGGTGAAGGCAGCGCGTCGTAGCTGCTGCTACATCATCTACAGCAACAAAGGGGACTGCTGCTACAGTACCTGTAGCAGCATCAGCAACTACTACTTCTGACCCTGCCAGCAAAACTTGCACGGCTTGCGCATGCTCGCAGATTAGTGGCGCCCCCGTACTAGCAAGCGCCGTGTTATCCATTGGACCAAACGAACATTTAGCTCAACACGTCGCAACTGATTCGCTACTAAAAAGGGTACAACGGAAACAAAAGGACTGCGAGAGGGTCATGATACAAAAGAGTACAAAATATGTTCTTAGTGGCACTACACATTGATTAACTAGGGTAGCTCCGCTAACGTTATGACTACACCTGTCTACCGTCCCTTCCGGCCGCTGTCTCTGCTAGAGGTTTCGTAGCGGAAAGTTTCACTGCATTCCGGTGCAGCTCGTCCTGGGACTGCTGCTGATGCAGTTGCTGTTGCTGCTACGGCCGCAGAGCCAGCTGCTGCTGTTCCGAAAATGGCTTTTCTGGCGTTCCTTCGGTCGTCGCAGGCGGAGACACCAATTCCGTGGGGTAGTTCGTCGCTGGGTCTCCTTTGTACGCATCGGTTCCAGCCTGCTGCGGCTGCTGTGAAAGAACATTGTCATGCTGCTGCTCATTAGAGCCACCCACGTGATCAGTCTGCATGACACTGCACCACAACTTCTGCTGCTGCTGCCTCTGCGCCAGCAGGAGCTGCTGTTGCTGTTGCTGTATTTGATAGTGCCTCTCCATAGCAAGTTCCTGCTGCTCCTGTTGTTCTCTTGAGCGCAGCACGAACGCCTTTAACCGGCGTAAGTTGTCGCCTGTAGGAAAGTCACTACACGTGCATTCAAGGCCACCAGTCTCTGCTACTGTTGCTGCTGCCGCTGCTCGCTGTCTCAGCAGCAACTGTGGCGTCTTCCCACAGGGTGCCTCCTGCTGCTGCTGCTTGAAGCCCTCCAGAACCAGCAATTCGTCTAGATGTAGCTGTAGCAGCTGCATGTACACCTCGTGGGTTTCGCTGCGACGGCGGAGGCACGCCGGAACCAAACGGCGAATTCGTCTTACCTCCCCTCCCTCCTTTCCTTTAACCCGCGAAAGGGGCAATCCTGTAGCAGTACTTGCAGCACCTGCAGCTGTCGCCGCCGGCGCCACAAACACCAGCCCCCCCAGCTGCAAACCCTCAGCTGCAAGCTCAGACCTGAGTTGTAAGGCAGGCAGAAGGCCCTTCCCTTCGCTGTACAGAATAATGCTCTGGGGGGTTTGCTGCTGCTGCTGTTGTAGCCAAAGGAAAGCTGCGCGGATATCTGTGTTCACCCCAGTTGTAGATGGCCGGCACAGCCTTCGCTGCTGCTGCTGCTCCTGCTGTTCGGAGTGGTTCCTTCGAATGGTGCAGCAGCAGAATCCATAACCGGTGTACTCGTAGCCCAGCACATTTACGCAAAGAGACCGGCACAAGAACAAAAGCAAGGGGTACATACGTCCCAAGTCGCTGTTGCTTCGGTGAGATACCAGAAGAGTTTGCCTGGCGGACGGATGGCGAAGGAATAGGGCAGGAATGATGCTGCCACTGGCTGTTTGGAGCTGCAGCACCTTGAGGCTGATGGTGCAACTGTTGCTGCACCTCCAGCAGTCTACGCAGGGAAATCGGCTCTTGAAGCTGCTGCTACGGCTCATATGCAGTCGCAAGTTTCTGCTGTTGCTGTGCTGCAGCTGTCGTGGATCTGCTGTGTCGGCAGCCAAGGTAGCCGCAGGGGCTACCGCTGGCTTCGATGCAGTAAATGAGGCAATTTCGCTGTCACTGTCGTGAAAACTATTGCTACCCTGAGATGAGCAAGAGGGCACGTGGAGCAAATTGCTTGACGAAGGCATCGAAGCTGGGGATCGGGGGGCCTCTTTCGCGCAGCAGAAGAAGCAGCTGCTCCACGAACCTGCAGCAGCAGCACAGGCAGGGCACAACACTGCTGGCTGCTGCTGCGGCAGTTCCTGCTGCTGCTGAAGCATGTAGCAGCTCAGCTGAGGTTCTGTACTGCCGAGCTTGGGGGGCCTTGGAGTGCCAGCACCCGCGCTGCGAGAGTTGCTCCTGCTGAAGCCCCTGCCGCTGCTGCCGCTGCGCTGGCTTAGAAATCGGCGGCTGTGGCTGCAGCGTATTTCGTAGCTTGTAGCAGCGCAGTCTGGGGGCGTCCATGGTTGCCGCGAGCGCTTGTTGCAGGGCACACACAGGCAGAACCCTCCTGGTGCAGGGGCTTTGGTCGTCTCATCCCCTCCCATCGTCTTCCGTGGCCGCTACCACCTCTGTTGCTTCAAGAGTCAGCCTCGTGATATTGCTGTCCTTGTGAAGCTTGCCCTGCCGGTACTGCTCAGACAGCCGACACTGCCGCTGCAGGCGGAGGTGTTTCTTGCTGGCTGGGTTGCCCAACTTGCCTTCACCGCTCTTGCTAAAAAGTAAATTGTATTTCCGTCTTCATTTGCATGGCAAATAGGAGGTGTACATCGGAATTCCCTGGTGGCGGGCGCGGCTGGTGCAGCTGATGCAGCTGCTGCGCCCCTATGTCCAACTCTCCAAGTGTGCCGCCTGGTTGGCTGAGAATCGCACTTAATGATTCATCCGAATCCACGACAAAAGCTACAGTGGTGAGTATAGCTAGTCGCTGCAGCCGCTGCTGCTGTTGTCGCCGTTGCAGAGCTGTGACTGCTGAGCAATCGGTGGAATGCACTCAGCACTGCAGCTGCAGCTGCCGTCGCTGTTATTATTGCTGTCTCTGCTGTAAATCGTCCTACAAGGTATAAAAAGCCTGAAGAGCCACTAGAGACTTGATGCAACAAGAGGTAACAACAGGTCTTGCTCCTCTTGCTGCTGTGGTTGTTGTACCGTCGGCGCCGCCGACTACTGCGCCATCCAGCCCGCACTGCCCTGCATGCAGCAGCAAAAACAACCGCAAGAGCAGCTACAATTGCTCGTCGTCGCTGCTTCAGCCTTCCCATACTTCAGAAGCTATCGTATTTACTCTTCACCTTCATATTTACCAGTAGTAGGAGGCCCCATGGATTTCTTTATGTGCCTCATACTTTTCCCGCCGGGTACGAGACCACCAGCTCCACCTGCCGAAGCAACAACGCCTGCTGAAGTAGCAGACAGCATATCCGCTCCAAATTCAGTCTTAGCAGCACACAGCCAGTTGCACTGCAGCAGCATTATTCGCCGCTGCGTGGATATCTGTGGCTAACAGTGACGGCGGCGCGCTACTCAGCACAGGGAGGTGGGAATTTGAGCGCTCTAAAAATGTACGCATCGGCCTGTGTAACCCCAGCAAGGCTTTATTCGACGCACGCATTTTCATTGTGCATCGTTGTCTCCTCCTCCTGAAAAGACGCCTTGGCGGTAGAACATCGCCGCTCCTGTATCCTCTTCTCCAGAACGGTCTCCGCCTTCAAACAACTCTGCTGCAGTAGCAGAAGCAAGAACAGGAGTAGTCAGGGCTTTCAGCGCAAGGCTACTTCAGGCTTTGTGATTGGCCCAGCGACACCGCGACTGCTGCGACTGCATCATCGAAAGCAGCTGCGTGCTGCTGTGGCTGCAGCTGCTCCTCTATTCGCAATGCACAACACGGAAACACCAGGTATAGTGACAACGTACCGACGTACACAGCAGCTGGCCCGCATACGATGATCAATCGTACCGAAAGTCTCAGCTGTTGAACTTCTTCTGCGGCTTCTAGTGCGCCAGTGAAAGCGTACCGAAACTCAAAGCATTTGAACTAAACATGTTATCTTTGGCGCTGCTGATCATGAGAAAGTGCATGAGGCAGTGATGCTACGACTCCATGTGGCTATGGGGAGTGTATCGCACGCTCGGTATTCACGAAGTGTTTTCTCTTATGTCTCTTAATCTGTGTACTTCGCATTTTGTGTTAATCTGAATGTGCACAGATGGAAAGACACCACTGAGCGGCAAACGGGTGCGTCAGCTTGGGAGCAGTGTGAGCGTGGCTGGCACTTCAGTTTGAGAGAATTAACTTGTAGGACAGCCGCTGCATACTCAGTGTGTGAGATACGTAGAGCCTAAGTACTACGCGAAATATTCCAAGTGCGGATATCACTGTTAGTTTTAGATGGATTCATCATGCGCGGTTGTTGATGCAACAGCACTGCAACTCCTCACGTTCTGCATCTCGAAGCCCTGGTGCTCTACAGCAGCAGGTGGAGGAGCAACAGAAGCAGCAACAGCGAGAGCATCAGCAACAAGAGGCAGTTGACCCGGGTAAGAACAAAGCTATGCTATTGCGTGTAACGGCGCCGCCATGTCATCACCTTTGTGGCTTTTGCGGACTCCATTTTTAGGGAGTGTCTTGTGCCTGTTCTATTCTGTACACTTTGCATTCACTTTTCATTTAAAACACCTAGATGTGTTTCATCATTGAATGTGCCTGTTTTTACTCCAGGTTACCGTTTGTGGGAGGGGAACAAACGGAAGGTCGGAAGCGAAAATGACGTGCCCAGGGACAGTAAGCACTAGGCCTTTGTGTTTAGAGTTTCTGGCGTATATATTCTTGTTTAGTACTGTGCGGAGTGGAAGTTTATGCAGCTGCTCAACTCAGTTTTTGCCCCATGTCTTAGCGGCGGTGCAGGTAATGTTCAACTAGGCCAATTGGTTGACATAAGGAAAGGCTAATCCCCCATGAATTTGTGCTATTTCGCCGCAGTTCAACCACTGGGCGTAGGTCTTTTGCCCTTTTTGTATGCAGCGGCTGACTGGGATTTGCTCAGAAGTTGGCTGCCGCCGCAGCTGCGAAAATCGCAGCAGAAAAAGTTGCCATAAAATTCCTCCTTCAGAATTCGTTACCATGTCATGGCGCCTTACGTGCTCACACTTTTTCAAAAGTTTCGCCCTATTTCTTGTACAAACCACATTTACTTTTCGATGTTGAAAATACCGAAGCCCAGCACAGCACAGTGTCTAATGCTGTATTACCTCGTCGGTTTTGCCAGGATCTCTAAACGCTCTGGGGCTTAAGATTGTGGGTTTAGTTCTTATGGTCTGTGGCATTCAGTAGCGGTCCCTAGTACGGCGCAGGAGGAAACATAAAAAGGCAAGCTGTACCGCTGGCTGTAAACTATTATACTGACACAGCGATATGCTCACATATTTTGTTCATATGCAACTATTCACTGGTCATGAAACACGGTCTACTGGTAGTTTTCAGAAAGCTTCACGAAATTAAGATATAATTGCAAATCATCTAACCTAGTGTGTGAATATTGTATTCGGAGGGCTAATGTGTAGAGTTTACGTTCTACATTTAATTTATAGGAGGCCATTGGAGGACCCGCAGAGCTCAGTCGCGTGTGCTTACCGGATTTTCTTACATCTTTCTCCCGAAAAGCGCCACTGGCATTTAGAGGACTTTACTTGGCAGTGCTCGGGACACGAAGGTAAATTGATACTGGCCACCTACTGCTACTTCAATTTTCTGAGTTCATTTTAACAGCCCCGAGTGCCACGTATAAGTTGTCCAGCGAATGCTGCTAAGTCACTGCACTAGGCTTTGTCAGGAAATGCTACGGGCCTTCAGGTTTCAGGGGAGCCTAGATGCTGTTCAGCTCGTGTTAACTGAGAAGTTGCTGCAGGGGTTCCCGAAATTGAGAACTGCGGCTTCTCACGCATTTCCGTCTCTGACATTAAACGGCAGCTGCAGCTGTGGTGATGAGGTTTTGTTGTATAAATTTTGGCAGGAAAAACGCCGGCGCCGCAGAAATATTGCCTTGCCCGCCAGAAGACTGACCAGGAGTCACCAATCCTCTACCTTACAGCCCCGGAAAGTCGATACGTTGCACAATGCTGTCACTTGCAATTCGACTAATTCCGGAAGGGTAAAAGCGATAAAGTGCTTTGCACATTGCCCCAACCCGACAAGCAGTTTCCGAGGAGAGTAGCAATCAGTCTAGCCTGCACATGTATTATTTTATGAGGTGCTGGTGGTATTTTTGAACACACATGCAGTGTTCGAGTTTCTACGACGGAAGATTGCAAGTCAAGAATGTTCGGTGTATGGGAGTCTCAAAGCATTATTTTCGGGAGGATGCCACAACAGAATTCAAAGTTTATAGCTGCAATTGTATTTATACTGTATGTCTGTATCTATATTGTCAGTGGCCTTTCTTGTATTGGAGTCGATTGCACATACACATGTGACGACCATGCGACGCTGCACGTTGTGGGCACAGTCCTGTCCTCAAAACCCTGTGCACATCCATATTACCATATCTAGTTCATCTCCATCATAACTGCTTCAGTTCCAGTGATTTCTCGCCTGGGTCATGAAGCTCCAAGGTGTGCACTTTATTGACTTCCGCGGTGGGCAACGCTTCGGAGCAAGCAAAAATGCGCTATATAGTCCATTCACTGTTCCGGAGGGCTGCTGGTCTCATTTTCATCTTCGTTTATGGGGTTTCTCCCTAGATTTAGAATGTTTTAACTTGCTTTCACGGATCACAGCTCTGCGTTTCTGATGAGAACCGAGTCGTCTCCAATGGGCATTATTTTCTATAAGCAGATAGGCCCATTACAACCAGAAAAGTGATTGGCCTCATACTAACAGAGGTGGTGGGTGAAGTATAGCAAGGCGGACGAGACTCCACTGCGTCGCAGCAGGCACTGCTGGTAGTGTGCTTCACGAAGCCCCTGATGGAATAGTTGCAAATAAGGCAACGTGGAAGCATCAAATAATGCCAAGAAGGTGATGTTCCCGGTGCAACAGAGGCATTAAGCAGGGGAACAGAGAATCAGAAGATAACATTACACTCTGCCCGCCATCCGCCGTCCAGTTGGTGGGTGGATATGTGGCTCGGGCTAATCGGGGGGATCTTCGGGGCCTCCTTCGTTGCATGAATTTAGCTACTTGAAAGCGCTTGAGAATCCTCGAAAGATTACAAGGCTTATGAAATCCCGTATAGCTGATGCAGTCAAATCGTCAGTTTTCGTTACAGAAGCAGGCCTGCGTCGGTCTTCCTCTGTACGTGTGCCGAAACGAGATCATCTTCGATCCCCGACGCACTTAACTTTTGGTTACATTTCAACGCTTGCATAGTAACTCCGCCTGAACACCGAGAGGCTCTCCATTGAAGGCGACTGACTAGTAAAGGCGCGATAAAGGGCGTTCTTAAGGTCACCTCAAGGTGTCCTTGGCCGCAGGTGGAGGCGCCGAGCTTCTTCCTGCGTATTTTAGGAAACCATAGCACCAATTCCAACGTATCATTTTGATTTATCTGATAACAAAAACGCTGGATATCGCTGACGGGATTGTAGAAACCATAGCCTCTGCGAAGCACTAGGAAGAACAGCAGAGGAGATTAACCAACCTTCAAGCAGACGACATGTTCACGGAGACGCAATGACCCTTGTTGTTGGTACGGAGACCAACGAGGAGAACGAAAGGAAATGCATGCAAGGTCAGTGTAATAAGGGTAGATAAACCTGTAATCAGGGGGTGGCCTTGGGGCCCCCCTTGACCGCCACCTCACTGTGAGGCCTTGGGCAAAGACGATGAGCCGGAGCTCCAGAGCAACTCACAGAGGGCCCCCAATAAGCAGTAAAGGGCTCTCCTCTGGAAAGCTCGGTGGTCACTTCGCTGTACAAACGGCAAGCAGGCTGCCAGATTGGGCAGTGCCATCTGGTGCTCCTCGACGAAGTTCAGGAGTGGTTGGCACCAGCAGCAAAGTAACGCAGCCATCAGATAACAATAGGGCATCCTGCAGCAGCAGCATCAATGGCTGCGCGGATCGCACGGCGCACATCAGTTCGGGATGCATAGTGGGAGCCAAGACTTCCCTAGAGAAGAAAACCCCTCGCGCCTCTCGAAAAAGAGAACCTCAGCTGCATCCCTTCACAGGTGTTAATATAATGCAGGCTGTTGAGTGCCTAAAGGAATCCGCCAGTGGCAACAACAGCATGAACTTTCCACACCAATTGCGCTCTAGCCAAATTGAGGATTCTCCGGCTTCACCTGCGAACAAGGTGCAGGAAGCTCAAACAACGACACTCTCTGGTATTTCTGATTCAGCATGTCTTCCACAAGGCGCAGGCAGTATGTCTGCCCGTCGCCTTCTCGGCTGCCGTGGAAAGAAAGAGTTAACATCAGACTCAACAACAGCGCCGGAGGGCCTGCCGGACAGCTTCTCCCTCGGCGTGATATGCATGGGTACAGCGTTTGCTCCGAACTTGCAGGAAGACTGCACGGTAAGGCATTCTGCCAAAGGTATGCCCAGAAGAAGCGAAAGAGGGGGCCCTGTCAGCACTCGCAAGAACTACGATTTCGCTGAAACCCAGGAGAAACAATATATGGGGAAGGGGGAATTTGAAAGAAGTGGTCAGACGGTTTTGCCCAAAATGCATAGAGGCTCCACTTCGCTTATTCTGTCCTTGCCAGCACAAGTTGATCGCTCTGAAGCCCTGAGCGAGGGGCCTACTGAGGATCATGAAAGCACCCAAGAACTTCCGGTTGTTTCACTTACCAGCAGCAGCAGCCGTAGCAAGATCCGTACTTCTGAGAACGTGAATAATTCTTACGTGGCACTTGCAGGCAGAGATAGTAGCAACGGAATAAGTGACAAAAGCAGCAGCAACGGCAACAGTAACCAGGACAGCAATTATTGCAATAGCAGCAATGGTAATAGTTGCAGTCCTTGCACCATCAGTAGGCTTTCCAGAGAGCTTCTGCTCAAGGAATCTTCAGGATTGTCTTTAGAAACTCGTGAACAGCTCGTCACAAGGGGCCAACATGTTACATCTGGTATAACCCCCAGAGGTGAAGGAGTGGTAGGTGCGGCAGTGGCAGACAGCTTCGAGGAAGCCCTCTCCATCCCATCTACTACCGGATATCACAACACTTCGCCTGGCGCCCATGGGTTGAAGGGCTGTAGAGCGCCCGCTCTGCCGTGGCGGGGAAGCAGCGCCGGCACCATTAGCGGGGCGCACAGTATCAAAGAACACAAGCAGCGCAGCCACAGCACGAGCAGTAGCAACAGCAGCACTGAGAGCAATGCTCCTGCAGATGGAAGTAGCGGCAATGCGCCGAAGGTAAATGCACAGTACATCGATTCCAGGTCCAGCAATTGCAGTGGCTGCAATAACAACGGCGACAGCAGCGGCTGTGGCAAATACCAGACTAACAGCCCCACTGACGCTCTTGCCAGCGCCCGCGAGAGGGCGCCGCCTTCAACGGAAACGCTTAGAGGGCTTCCGAAGGAATCAGCAACACAAATTCCTAGAAAACGAGCAGGACGTATGAAAGGCAGCTGTGAACAGAGTCCCTCAGCTTGCTTAGGAGGTTGGAAAGGACACCAGAGTTGTAGAGGTGTAAGGGTTCCGAGAAGGGGGGCTGCATTTGGAGTTGCAGCGGTAAGGATGCTTTCAGCACTGGGTGCTCCCGGCACGATATTTCGTCCAGACAGAACAGACCAAGATGGCGACGAGTCACCTGTCAGCAATCAGAGCAACACTGAGACTGACGCGGTACTGAAAAAGGATGGTGCCTCCGTGCCTCAACGAATAGGCACGTCAAACAGACCGTCGGCTTCTTTGGGATCTGCTTATGAGTAAGCAAAACCGGATACTTCTCAGTAGCTTGAAAAAGTCATTTTTCACGTCTCCTGATGCCCCACAGAGTGGTGCACTACCCTTAATTTCCGTCACACACCGTGCAGCTTCAGAGGAATCTCTACACACAGGATGCTGGGCAGATCGACGGCAGGTTTCTACTGCTGCTGTTTTTCTGGTTTTCATGTTTACCGTGTAGAGGATCTACTGACCTTTCATGGCTGTATGAAGTCACGGGAATACGAGATGTTTCAGAAGCAAACTTGGTCGATTCGCTCGAATTAATCATGGATAGGCCGCTGAACCCCACGACACTTAACGCCCTTGGTACATTCGGTTGTCTCCGGCAGCTAAGGCTTGTTCAGCAGCACATTCAAACCCTTGAGTTCGCTGGAGTGTGCAAGAGCTTGCAAGTACTTCACCTTCCAGAGAATCAGATTGAGAGACTTGAAGGTACTTTAGCTCGAATACACACAGCTTTTCCAAGATGTATAAGACATGATGAGCGTACGACAAGTTCCTGCGGTTCACGCTCTCCGTTTTACGGCTGTCTCTCTTTCTTCATTGAGTCGTCCGCTCTGCTTGGCTGCGCCAGGCTTCTCCTTAGTACAACCAGCTGAGTTCCATGTGTAGAGAAAGCCAGGCGTATACGTATGTTCCTGTGTTTTGCTTTGCTTTAAGGAGTTCAGTCGTGTAAGTTTCTGGAGGAGCTAGACCTAAGTGGTAACCTTCTATCGGACTTAGGCTTCCCGGAAGAGCCCGTGCGGACACCGAAGAGCCCCTTGGAAGGGCTTAACCGTCTGCACACGCTGCGGCTTAACAGCAACAAACTCCGAACCCTACAAGGCATTGAGTACCTCGTGAATCTGAAGGACTTGCAGGTGGCAGATAACGAGTTGACGCATGTGGGTGCAGCCCTCAGCAATAACAAGAACCTAGAAAAGTTAAACATTGCGGCAAACTTGTAAGATGCGACACGAGGATGCACCCTGCAATTCCAATGCTAGACGTTAGCGAAATTGGCACAGCAATTCACAAAGTGAAAGCCCTACAGTGTTGCTTCTGTAGCACTTTTTGTGGCTTAAAGCAGTCAATATAAAATCCTAATCTCTGTCCCAAATTTGCCAAGCTTTCCCTCTGTTAGTGGTCGTATGACCATCTCTTTCCCCCCAGCGCATAAACTGTTCCCCTCTGTTAGTGGTCGTATGAGCATCTCTTTCTCTCCATCGCATAAACCTGTCGCCTGGTTTGGTTTATCCTTCAGCATTTGGTCTTTGCATGAAGTGACCCTTCTCTCTCAACTACCTCGTCTCCAGTCTCTCCTGTTTTCGGACGTTCACTTTCTTGCAAAACAAAACCCTATATGCAGACTAAAAAATCACGAAATGTTTGCTCTTTACCACATACCAAACTTGAAGGTGAGCGGCAGGACTCTCCACAACTGCAGTAATTTGGCTTTCGAGCAGCAAAGCATGAGGTTATCTGGGGAGACAGCCTCTCTATCGGGCTTATTCCGCATTCTCCAAGTAGCATTCAGCTGTTCTGCTCCAATAGCATCAGCAGTTATTCTAAGTATACGCTGTAGTGACGTCGAATGCTTCACTTTGTATTGTGTTAGAAACATCAGACCCCGTAAGGCTAGATCGCCAAAGGCTCACCTAAGAACGTAGCCTTAAGGCTGTAATATTAGGCAAACTCGGCAGTTCTGTGGCGTGTGGAGTGAGTATATTAGTCAGTACTTGTGCAGAGTGATAGACTAGAAGCGAATACGCGGTGGCAGACTGCACAAAGAAAAGGACCTGCGAACAAAACAGTTCAGTGCCCGGAGGTACAGATCGCATGAGCAAAGACTGGCACCAATTACAACGCAGCAGTACCAATGCTAGAAACAACAAAGCACGTGAAGTGCCTCATGGTGAGGCACTATTTGTGCAGCGTCTCGCCTCAGGCTCTAAATCAGACCGTACTTGATGCCGGTGACTCCGCGTTTGTCGCTTCAACCTACCAAAGGAAACGACTTTATTATTTACTCGAGCAACAAAAGACAAGACGAGAGGCTAGAGATGCGCTGAAGAACCTAGAAAAGCTTCACGGGGAATTCAGAGTCGCCATCAAACAGAGAAGAAATTTTTCTGTAAGCGGAAAATTGAGGTCTTGTGGATCCATAGAGCATGTATTCCCTGAAACTCTTCATCTACAGTAGCTGCATGCAGATCATTTTGCGACTGTGATTACCATGTGGTGATGCAAAGAATGTTCCCGCAGCACTACCTCAATATTACGACTAGTAGATGGCGTGTGTGGCCATTTTCACGTTTTTTATCTTGGCCAGTGCATTGTCTATACAGTTGGAAAATGGTTTCCTCCCAACGATCCCTCCTACACCATTCCTTCTGGGTAAATTCTCAGCATGGGGGAAAATTCATTTTTTGTTCACTAGCGGGACCCAGCATTATATTGGTAGCCACTATAATGCAGCGTCGCCTGCCCCGCGTCAGTTTCACAATTTCCTCGTGCGCCCACTGCTTTCCTAGGATTTAGTCGTAGCACGGGGAGGGCTCTGCGGCGGCGCGTCTTTCTTTCGTTGGCTTGCTACTGAGGTGCGAAGGAGGAAAGAGACGATAATGAGCACGAAAAGAAAAGAACTGGAGCGGTTTGGCAATATACATCTTGAGCTCGGCGATCCTAGTAAGACCTGGTCAGTTGTAAGCGTCTTTCACCAGGGTGTGTCTGCTCCTTGAAGAAGACGGTTTTGGTTACAAACCATTTTTCCTCCTTGTTCCCGTTTCTCTTAAAGTTCTGAGCTGCATATAGGTTTGCTTGGTGTCCTTTTTTACTTTTCCTCCTGCGTGACTGCATTTCTCCTCTTTACTGAGACTTCTCGTCAAGTGTTTAACGGTGACGGTTTTAAGTTCAAGCGTATTCAGCACAAGTACTCGTGCACTCTTGCCGGGGAATATATATGTTCTGCTTGAGCTCGTGAGCACACAGTTAAGGAAGCTTGAAAATATCCTGCGTGCAGCCCCTGAGTATATCTTGTATGCATGAAGAGCATACGTTGCCCTCACAAAAGTGGGCTGACTCTATGTTCTCTACAGAAAGAGATTTTCTAACTACGTCATCACCATCGGTCCTACAATTGTTCTGTTTCTGTGGGAAATCCCTTTGCGTGTCCGCTATCAGGTACCGCCGCGCTGCCGATTTCCTACTTCGTTCTTTTTCAGCGGGTGATTTCTCCCAGTTCGGATTTAAGGGCGTTCGAATCATTAGCGTTCAGCGTGTAGTCAACAGAGAAGCAGAGGCGGCTTTCGAGCTACTCAAGTAAGATCAGCTCATTTTCGACGCGTCGGCGTGTTGCTTGCCGCCTGATATTGCGTTCCTGGAAACAGTAGCAAGGTGACGCTGCGAACAATATTTTTGGATGCTGTTACTAATGTTGTTAAGGAAGAAAGCGGTGCAGTTGAAAATAAGCTTGACAAGTTATTGCGCGCGCGGCTAAGGCCTATCGATTTCACAAATAGTGCATTGAAGGAATTCGGATGATATTATGCGTTTATCAGTACAGCAAATGTGACTTATCCCGTTTGGTCTTGTTGTGTGGAGTAGGTGCACTTGCGGAGTCGACAGCGTAGGGGACTGGGTAATCTGTGGCGCGGATCCCAAGAACCCGTCGGGGCTACTTGGGTATGTCCAAAGGGACACTGATTTTTCCTTTCGGCTCTGTCCCCTTTTTGCGAACTCAAAGACACGCTGTACACACTATGCATATGTTGGCTTGCTCACTCTTCGGAAACATATATAGACGAGGGTAAAAGCTCAGGCTACTTTCTTTTGTCTTCCCAGTCAGTGCACAACGGGTATGTTCGGAAATTTGTTTGCCAAGCACGCTGCGCCTTACACTGGCCAGTTTGTTGTCGCGTCCAACGGCCTTGCGGAGGCGGACCTGCCTAGATTACAGTGAGGGCACACTGAACGCACAACTATCATTCGTTTATTTGGCCACCGCATACTCAGTGCTCTGCTCATTTCATGAATTGTTAAAGATCCTTAACTTCCTGCGCATCGGCCTTCAATTTGTAATGGGACATGAAAAAAGGGTTCCCTCCTGGTCTGTTGGCACTGCGCAGAAAGGCGAAGCCACCTAGATTTAGTCACTTCTGTACAGTGCCGCGGGAGAAAAATGTGAATTCTGTTTGAACTTACCTAGGCGCAAAGTTGCCCATGTTTCTGTCTACAGCGCATTGGCGGCAAATGAAACTTTCCAGGCGATTGCTAGGCAAACGCTTGAACTCGGTGAAAAGACTCAAAGCGCCTTAAACGACCTTCCAGTGAACGAAGCATGTCGTTCTGACTTATCACCTCCCACTGGAGAGTGCAGAGAGTCGAAGGAAAGCACAAAAAAGCCAGTTTCCAGCCGACTGCTGCCGCAAGCAGTAAAGAGTGGGCGGATGCTACTACCTGATGGCGAGGTGCTGCTCTGCCGCCCCCTTTTGCACGAGCCCCTAGCAGATACGCCATTATGGTACAAGCCGGAGGACATGCCAAAGCTTAGAGACCAATGTCCCACGAAAGGAGTTTTCAAAATCGCAAAGGAATACTGCAGTGAGACAAATATTTCAACCGGCAAAACGGCTAGTCGATACAATTCATGATGACATAAGTGCCCGAAAACTTTATACAGTTCCCAAACAAGCAGTGTCCTCCTCCTAGCAAGAGGCGCCATGCCGTGTACTTTATTTGGATATCAACATTACACTTGTGTATGCTCGCATGAAGCTGCATCCACAGACGGTAGAGCCTTTGGCACAGCATTCCAAAATATCTAGGCAGTCACTTGTGAGTCGTATTCAGAATCAGGGAGTGAAATTTCCGCATCTTCCACTACCTGTGCGCTGGCTCCGCGTGGCCCGACAAGTGTCTACAGGCAGCGATTTTGGAACCCACAGATGAAAACGTGGTACTCTTCCTAACGCTCTATATTGAAAACACCTCTTCGTATGAACATTCTTCAAGCCCGCTGCTCCATGCTTTCGGGGCCTGTCCACTGTTTCTTCGTTGCAACCATGTCTACTAGCATTCACGAACGGGTTTTGGTAGACGATTCAGCTAGTGAAAGCAGGTGGCTCCTATGACTTGGTATTACAGCAGGTACCCCGTAAAAATGAGTTCCATTTACAACCTTTTAATCTGTATTGTTTCGGCTTCCACGCTAATTTGAATCGCACGGCACAACTACATTGAAGCAAAGGCTTCCAGCATTGAGTGAGCTTTCCTGAATTGCCCAGCGATCTCTCAAAAATTGACGCAGGCCCGCTTCGGCTATTTTTCTTCCGCATATTTCAGGTGGTTTTCTGAGCCTCGCTGCCTCCTTCCACACTTTTTAGTTCGTTTTTCGTACTCATATGATTTGCTTGATATGGCAACCCTTCCCAATGCCTCTGGGGAGTCCACAGCGGGAGAATCCACAGCACCCACAGCGCCCAAATCGCCACCTCCAGCTGCTGCGTCAACGCCCTCACCAACAGGAGCTGCTCCTCTAGTCGCAACTTTGGGTCCTTCGCAGGAAGCCGCAGCAGTTGTTGCGCCACTGCAGTGTCCGGAAGAGACAGGTGACGCGCTCATCTCAAACACAGCTCCTCAAGGATCTCAAGTAGCTCCAGCCATTTCCTCAACGTTAAATGAAGGCGGTCAAAGAGCTCATCCTGAAACTCGTCCTCGCAACAGCGCGGTGCGAGAATCAGGAACGGGTTCTCCCTTCGTAGATCTTATAAAGTACGTAACTCACGGATTAACTGCACCATTCAGAAGGCATTGATGCATTCGAGGCATTCTAATCTGCGCCACGTTTTTCCCCTGGATCAGCTATTTGAGTTAGAGAGTCTGTTGGAGTAATGAATGCGGTTTATGGATTTTTCAAGGTCTTTCTACGCTGTTGGGCATCAAGAAGTGCTATCATGATCTGCGAAGTCTATGTTTGCTTCAGTATGGCTAAGCATCTCCTTTCCATTCGAACGAAAGAACTCTTAAAATTAAGGGAACCTCCTTGGCTATGCGAGTCATCTGATCAGGGGAAGGTCGGCGCAGCCAGTTACGAAACCTTGGAAGAAATTGTTTTTGGGGAGGACCACTTGCAAGAGGTCCTACAAAAAAGTTTTACACGCCGGCGAACCAGTGCCGGTAGTCCAGCTATCGAGCCCCAGCAGCCGCCCTCAGCCCCCCAAAGCCCTTTTGGAGGACTGAGAGCCGGTGAATGCCAAGCACAGCTCGACCGCAATGGGGACGTCCTGTCACTGAGCTTGAGCAGCAACGCGCACGTTATTGCTTTAAGCCGAGGAGTCCTCCTGTCTTTCCTCAAGCTTAGGGTAAGTGTTCGACACGAAAGTAGCTGAACGGTAGTTAGCAAAATGCGCATGAAAGCAGGTGCAGGGTACCGGCAATCATTCACATTTATTGCTGCAGAAACAGTCTTCACATCTCATCTAAAGGAACAAATAGTGATGGTCGACTCCTATATCTGAGCTTACGTACACGCAGCACGCAGCTTAGTCTTCATTTCCAGTTAGCTTGCTGCAATATAGTGGCTTTTGTCCTCCGCGACAGCGCACTGAGTTTGGGCCGAAAGGTTAGCAGAGTTCTAGAGCTCGCAACTTGTCCAGGCACAGAAGTAGCAATGAATTCTCCTAACTGGAAACTTTGAATCGCCAGATTTCAATTATGTGTTTCAGGTCCTTTTATTACCCCTCAACGGGATCCGCAGTTTTGAAGCCCCTGAGAAGCGTTTCACTGCTTCATACCTCTCCGGCTCCCCTAATGCCTCTTCTACAGAGTCAAAGGAATGCAGCAAAATAGAAATGCCTCAGCTGAGGGTACTGGACTTGAGTTTCAATGAACTTTGCACTCTCGACGGTTTCTGGAACACGCCGCGCCTGCAGCAGCTGTGCCTTGTTGCCAACCATCTGCTGTTGCTGTCTGATCTTGCACCCGTCGGTCCGGTCATCACTGAATCCTAGATAGTTCGGCACTATTCAGATAAATCCAATACAGGGGAAGCGCAAGACGACAGAGAGGAGCTTTTTTGTAGCACATATTTCCGCACCTCATGACACCGTAGCTAAACACGTCATAAGTAACGTAGCGGCGACTTCACACAGGTGGCATACCAGACCACACGCTTCAGCCCTTGAGGTTCATGCCAGAGCAAACTATGTTTTAATGTGCCTTAGAGTTACGAAGGCATTGCCATGAGCGGCTAATTGAAGGCCAGATAGTCTTGGAATTTCACACGGTAGACAGTTCTTCAGATACACCTTTTGTTGCAGGCACAGCTGCTCCTCGGCTGCGACAGCTGTGGCTTGCGGGGAACCCCCTACACATGGGTGCGCACACTGCTCAACAGCTGCAGCAGCTGCTACCGGCATTGGATCTCCTTGACGGCCGAGCGTTGCAATCCCCTCCAGCGTGTCTCGTAAAGCCCCCAGCTTCTCCGCCCGGCAAAGGAGTTGTTGAGCAGGTCTCCCACTGCGTCACCAGCTCTTCGATGACGCAGATGCAATCAGGTGTTGCCGAGCCTCGCAGCTGGGCAATTGCAGCTGCTGCGCAGATGTCTTCTATGGAGGAGTCGCAAGGCCAGAGATACTGGTGAGCCAAGTGCAGGCGCACTTATGCATTAATCTGTGTGGGAGAACTGAGGTCTTATGTACGGTCCACAATCTCCGCTATGTAGTGTGACTCCATGTTCACCATTTTTCAGCAAGACACTCTTGCGGGCATCATATGGACTCACGAATAGAAAGCATGGGAAGGCACCTAAGGGGCGTCTAGCTTTTGCAAGCACTTTCCTTTTGTCGCTCTTGCAGCACGTGTAAGGCTGAGGACGCGCAGCTTCTTGCATGCTCCTTCGTGGTTCCAAGAGCGGGATGTGCTGAAACAGCTGAAACATCGAGACCACTTGAAGATCTTGATCCCCTTCCAGTGGCGTTTCTTCTGCCCCCCTGCAGGGGTTCTGGACAGCTGTGCTGCTGCTTCTGCTGCTGCTGCTGTAGTTGCTGCAATTGTGACAAGCCTCCTGCGAAAATTGCTCCGTTGCCCGTGGCATCGCAACTATCGGACTCCAGTGTATGTGCGGGGTATTCCAACGGCTGTGGAGGCCTGTGTTCGGTCGCTGCCACTATCCAATCAGCAGGTGCTAGCTTGTGGAGGCCCGGCTATAGTACCAAGCCAGCCGCTGCAGACATCCAGCATCAGCAACACCTACACAGTTTATATAAGGGTCTGTACAAAGAGGGACCACTTGGCGCAGTTGAGCTCACCTGGAGCAATTGGAGGGAAAAAGTGGATGTCCTGGAGATGTCATTCCTGCGATTGCGCGACTCTCCAAACGTACATACCTTGATTGGCCTTAAAAGGCTGGAACTGTCTGAGAATAGACTGAGCAGCATACAAGTACGTAAAGTGCCGATACCCGCATCATGTTAGAAACGCCGTCGCTGCGGATAGAAATCAAATAGATGTAAATCAATGCACCTGTGGCAACACTCCACCAGATCAGGCTCTAAGTCCGTCTTCATCCGAATGATCCTGCAGAGGGCCCACGGTGCTGCTTTGTTGAACGGCTACCCTGCAGCTCAATAGGAGGAAAATGCGCATGATGTTACGCGTTTCCTGCGATTACTGATTGTAATAACTATGCCTGCGTATGCTGTTTCTCTGCCTGTGAGGACTATTTTGACCTACTTATTGTACTAATGCTAGCGCGCTCCTTTCAGGGCATTCTGGGGCTGCGGCTTTTGGAAGAACTTCTCCTCGATGGGAACGAAATTCAGAATCTTGAAGGGATTGAGTCGCTATGTCGCTTGGAGTGTTTGGACATTTCCCACAACCGCATTGTTTCCTTTCCGCCAGGAATGCAGCAGCTGAAGCGTTTGGTATTCCTCTGTGCCGAGGGCAACAAACTGCAGCAACTAGAACATTTGCAAGGACTCCCAGCGCTTACGCAGCTGTATCTCAACAGCAACAGCATTCAAGGCTTTCGGTATGTTGACATCCGGATCCTGCAAGTTGATCGCCCATATTGTAATAAGCTACACTGCAACGCATTTATTAAGGTGCATTTTCACATATTTTCAATCTGCTTTACTCGGCGGGAATTACCAGCAGGTGATGAGAACGTTGCATTAACAATTCGCTGTCATTTTGAAACATTTGGAAACGTGCCAGCGCTGCTCATGCGTCGGTTTCCATGCAGACCGCTAATGCATCTTTCCCGCTGTCCGTGCCTCCGTGTGCTAGACCTGCGCAATACTCCATTAAGCAGAGAAGCAGAATATCGGCCCTATACCCTTTATCTCCTTCCAACGTTGAAAGTCCTAGATGGAGTTGAACCAAAACAAGAAGAGACGGCGGAAGTCAGACAAGAGTTCGCAGGAAGGCTTACAAGAGAACTGTTGGAGCAAATCATAGGAGCGCCATTGCCTTGCCTCGAAGCGTCCGTATTTATAACGTTTCCCAAAAATGCATAGAAACGGGTGCATAGAAAGTTCAAAGACTTTTTTATTCTGAAACTGCATGTGCAGGCCATTTGGTAGTGCTCAAACACGACTGGTTTTACCTGCGGGGCTATCAGCGTGCCAAAGTGACGTTAGAGGACGACGCAGTAAAAGCACATTGTGTAGATTCTGGGTCTAGAGAAGTAAATGGTGTAGATATGTTGCGAACCCGAGCTCCAGCAATAGCGTACAAGTGTATGTTTTGTTACTTCGGGCTCAATCGAGCTTGTCATGTCTTTCAGTGCATTTTGAGCTTTCTTGGCTTTTGTGGCGTTTAGTGCATTCTGCGAAACTCTCAGTATTTGTAGCGCGGCTGCGTTAGCATAGAGATTTCATTGTTCACCTACAAAAATCCACGACACATCTTCCTGTGCATTTTATATTCTCAGCTCAATCGATCTGTCCGGTCACCACCTCCGTCGCATCTCGGATGTGATTAAAGAGGAGAATTTTCCGTTTTTACTGAGCATCAATTTAAGTCAAAACAAAATTGCGAGTCTGGCCTCATTGGGAACTTTACCCCTACTGAGGGTTAGCCCTTTTGAAATTTCGATGAACAACGTCCAGACGAACGAACCAGAACACAGAAATTCATATTCTTGCATTGTACACTTATACGAGACGCCGGCCACGACTCCAGAGCGAGAATTCACGAATTGTCTCTTGGACGTACACTGCGTTCTGGTCTCTCGTTTCGCATGAAAAAAGCAGACATGCTTCTTAGTAGACATTCTTCAAGGTACAGGCATTATGATAAACGTGTTTGAGGTTTTTTCACCAGAAAGGGTAAGAAACTGGTTTTTGCTCGTGTGTGCTATTTGCAGGAACTAGTGGTAGCGCACAACAAGATCGATCTTTCAGCAGGAGGCCTAGGCGGGGTAGACGGACCAGGATTGCTGTCACTGCCATTACTGGAGGTATACCTACCTACATATAACCCAGCCGACGCATTTGCATGTGCCTCTCTACACCACATACAGAGTAACATTCTGCTTCGTGACTCTCTTCGCTGTATTGTTTCGCGTGCTTGGCTACAGCGTTTAGATCTAAGCCACAACTCGCTTCGTCACTTGAAGGGCTTGGCAACAGCACCGCTTGAAAATATCCGAGTACTCCAGCTGAGGGGAAATGGCCTCTCAAGGATAGAAGGACTTCTCAACTGCTCTCATCTAGAAGTTCTTGACTTGAGCGATAACAGGATCAGAAGAATTGACCCTGAAGGTTTTCAGGGAGTGACTGAAACGCTCCGTTGTTTAGTAATGGAAAGGAACGGACTAAGGTATTCTCTTTTTCCACTCCAGCATCAGTGTATCAGTAAAGGCATGCCGAAACTTGCAGCCGAGATCCCTCCAACCCCCAAAGGAGAGTAACGCAACACTGACGCGCAAAGCAGACAATTAGCCCAGCAATTGAACAGTTTCGTGTGACCGTAATTGTCTCTGCATACCTCAGGTCGCTGTGCGGCCTCCCGCTTTTACCTAATCTTGAGGAGCTGCGAATTGCACAAAATAGAATACCTGACTTTACGCAGATCGAATACCTTGTTCAGCTACCCAAGCTAAAACAAATTGGGTGAGCAGCTAAGCGTTTCCGCCACAAAATTAAAAGGGGCTGTACAAGTCTTTGCTGCATATCAGTGTTACGCGGTAGCAGCACATGCGAATTTATACTTCTGTGAATGGGATCCAGTCGTTGCCAAACAGACGTAGTTCTGTATCCTGTGGAATTTGCAGTCAAGCACCGAAATATGTGAGACTAGTCCATATCACAGAGACATTTCCGCTCTAAACTTTTCAGTAGGCTCGCTAAATCTACGCATCCTACTCTGCTGGAGCCTTACGTTATTTGCGCAGATTCCAGCAGAACCCTGCATGTCAGCGGCGTCACTGGCGTGCTGTCCTAGCTGAGCAGCTTCCGCAGCTCCAGACAATCGATGGTGATCTCATATCACTAGAAGGTATTCAGAGGAAACTGCCTGTAGGACCAACTGAAGCACTGCCTGCTCCAGAAGAGCTGCTACACCGTGTATCTAGATCTCTTCATGACGAACCAGGGTCATCAGGGGTATTCCCTCAACAGCAGGCGCTGGAGCACCAACAGTTTCTTCTGCATCAGCAACTTCATCTGTGGCACCCCACGAAATCGACAAAGGGCCGTTCGATCGTGCAGTCAAAGCCTGAAGCACTCACGCCTGGAAGACTCCAAAAGAATAGGCAGCCACAGACTGTACCCGAGGTAGTCTCCCTTAATCTCGGCATTGTGGGAACAGGCGCCCCAGGAATTTCTCCCAATCCTGCTGGAGCTTCCTTGTTGTCTCGCCGCGACACTCAACCGGAAACTACAGGTATATAGATAGTTAGGAGTCCGATTTTGTACTTCATGGAGATTCGAGCGTTAGCTGCACTAGTTAAAGACGGGATCGAAAGTGAAGGGATTATTCATGAGCGAATAGACCATTACCGATAGCTTCAAGAGCCATCATCGTTTTTTTGCCGTCGTACTTCAGGGCTGCAGGGAATAGTGAGTAATAAGGGCCATAGAGCAGTTAGCCGAAACCTGTTAAAAGTGAACCGCTGCGGAACCACCGACGATCGCCAGATGGCTTCGCAAGCTGGCGCTTGGACTAAAAGTGAACTGTGCGGTGCAAGCGTGGACCGATACACCAGGAGCAGCAGCACTGACATGTGTAGTGCCCTTGCGAGTTGCTATTCCCCAACGGCTCCCTATCTGTCAGCTCTACAGCAGCACGAATCCTTTGACACGCCTTCTGAAAGTAGGTTCCAACGCTGTCACGACCCAGCTAGTATGGGTGGACCTGTACAGAACACCAACATTGGGTCCATGCAGCTACCTTCGGTGTTACAGGGACTTTGCCTTCATGCAGAAGGCGAACGCGGACAGTCTAAAAACGCCCGGCTTACTGTACCATTAAGCCGGCAGAGGAAGATAGCTGGCTGAATTCAAATTTTACGAATTGTTTTGCATTTTTGTCTACAACTACATCCGTACCGTTTCCTTTCACTGACTTTCCATCTTCAATTTGCTGCGATTTCCCGTGTGATTACAAAGCCCCGAAGAAACACCTTTTCGGTCCACGCTACGTCGTGAACAGCGGCTAAGTCAGGCAAATACCTTAGCAAAATGCTTTCGTTTTGCATACAACTGCTGTTCGTCGAAACCTGGACGGCAGGCGCTCAAATATGCAGGCCTTCTGTGTCCAATAGTTACTCGATTTTAATCTTTACAAATCTGCGAGGAGCGGTGAGTTAAGATGTGAAATCACGCAGAGCAGCACTTTGAGCTGTGCTTCTCATTCTATGCCCATAGATGCAGATGTAACTGTGGATGAAGCAGATCGATAAGAACAAAGTTTTGCACTTTTAGACTTCAAAGAGTCTCTCACATTCCTCGTGCAATTAATGAGATCCCAGTTTGCCAGAGCAGACATCATATATAATGTTCCATTCCGCATCTTGGCGTTCGTCGTTTGCTGCTTGGTTTTGTTTTCTCCAAGCGAGCACACTCTTGGGGGCATCGACGGCTATACGAAAGATAAAAAGCTTTTCATCGCAGGTGCTGTTGAAGAAACTGTCGCCTAGTATGCCTTACCCACAGCAACACTAGCTGGCAACATTCGCAAGGGCGCAAATTCAATCAACCTAAGCTAGTCGACAGTAATATTACTAAAAGCGCCTAAGGTACTGCCCAGAGGGCAGCACATAGAAGCCAAGCCGGGCCTGTTGCATCAGACTAGGGGGATTAGGGACCAGCTACAATTACTATGGCCTTCAGCTATAGAAGCCGACTGCAGCGCGAAGTAGAGTGTCAAGCAACGTTAGACTCACCCAGTTCGAGCCGCTGAAGCACTGCCTTGCACTGTACGTTCAAGCTGTATAAGCCTGATCCGGTGAGTCCGCTAATATCATCGTTGCATTGGCTATGGGCAAAGCCATGATGTTGCTGATGCCAGCAGCACAGATGTCCTGTAGGCAGCACGGTCCATCACGGAAAACAAGGCAGTTCTATAAGACGTGAATTTAACTACTTCACCGTGGTATTACTAAAAGCGCTCAAGTTAGTGCTCACGCCAGTCACACTGGGAGGACTATAGGCCAGCTACAAATACTATGGCCTTCAGCTATAAAAGACCACTGCAGCAAGACGTGCAGATGTCCAGATGCTTTATACTGACTAAGGCACACGCTAGCTATCATAGGCATGGGAGGACACGGACTCACTCCTCTACGTACGTGCGTATCGTACCCTTGGGCCCATGCTAGGTCTTTTTAGTGGAACGTTTTTGCCTGGGCGATATTATGCACATACTAGTGCAACGGATACTAAAACATAGACAAGAACAATAGGTGTCAATCCCAGATATCCCATATTACAACAGCGTGACAGTAGCTGTTGCGGTTTTGCCCTCTTTCTCCAAGGACTCGAAGAGATTAAGTCATCAAACTAGGCTCGACATCTAGTTTACTTAATGCCGCGAGTGGAATTGATTTAGGGGCTCACGAAAGAGTACCGAGCTCCCTTGATAAACTTCATCATGCCCCTGCCGCTGGGTTACTACTGGCTAGCCTGATGTTTTTGTCCTTGTGCATTGTCCACTCCTGTACGGAGCAAAGTAACGCAAAATTTTCGGCGACTTCCTACGTCAATGAAGCTGTATATCTGGGGTATCGGAGATCCTAACTCGGTCCTAGAACTATGGTGTGGGGCATCAAAATCACCATTAATATAAATCACAATATGCCTGCCTCGAGCGAAATTTATACGGATTCAGTGGTATATCTTTGGGTCGTTTCAGTTTCTCGAGTACAACGAGCTTCTTCACAAAACAGATAAAGTATTTTACACAAGAGTCTTCATCGCCAACATACGCTGGCGCCGACGGGTCTTCTAACCCTCACGTACCCCGTTTTGTTGAAAGTCACAGATTCATTTAGGTTTTTAAGGCTGTAGACGAGTTGGGGAAGCGGCACTTTGTTATAGGAGGTCTACGAAGCCTTGAACTACGATAGGAATTGGAGATTCGAGATGTGCCAGGGAAGACACAATGTTTGAATAACTGACTTCGTATATCCAACTGAACTAACTGAAATTTCTGCCGAATTTCGAGGCCTGTGATAAATTTTGTTTTAAACACATTTGCATTCCGCCAGTCGTAAACTCTTCGATGAGGCAGGCCCTTGAAGGCATTTCGTACCCTTCAATCCCATTCATACACCATTAACCTACACAAGGTGACACGATCTTCGCTCCTAGCAGAAACTACGTCGTAGTTGCTCATACACAGATGCATGATGCACAGAAAGAGGGTATGGAGGAACACTAAATGGTCATCACGAGGATGCATTGCCAAAGTTCTAAGCGCTTATTTGGGAGACAGAATGGCTTCGTCAGGCAAAGGAGGAGGAAACCGAAACTGCCACCTTCCGCAATAACAGCGGTTTCTGTGTGCATTTCGTCTAGTAGAAATTACTCTCTGATCAAGCTACGTGAAGTCTACAGCAGAGATCAAGCTTACTTTTTTTCTGTTATTCGACGGCGTCCAATAGCAAGCGTAGCACTGACTGATTCCTGCGTAGCACTCTTGACTGCGCGGTTAATCAAAAGAGGCTCTTTGCTGAAACTTGCTTAGATAGTGGGTCAACGCGTTGAACGAAATGTCGAACCTCAGTTGAAGCTAGTGCCAAAAAAGGCTTGGGTCATGGACCTAATGAAGACTCTGTCTGACGCTCACACAAGAATTCCGTTTTTTTCTTCTCGATGGTTTTTCAATCTCCACAGAGAGAGCCCCTGTGATTTTGTTCTACTTATCCTAAACACCTTATGAGCTCCTGATGTCAAAATAAGGGTGCTGGTATTGTACAAAGAATTTATGAAGCTTGCAAGAGAGCTCAAGTTTCTGACGTTTCTAGACTACAGCTGTAGCATCAGTGTGGGAGCCCTCCTCGAAGTACGACTTTGCAGATTTTAAGGGCTTGCCAACCGCGAGATCAAAGCACTCAGTCCTTAAACGATATACAGGCTCATTTCGACGGACTGTGCAAGAAGCATATATACGCGTATGGGTTATGTACTACCAGATTTGGGTTTGTATGTAAACGCGACATCCGACACAGACACGCTACCTTGCAGTTTTAGCCGCTGAGACTCATTAGCTGTTCATGCATTCTATGCAGGTCTAAACGAATTGCTAAACAAATGGGGCTTGAAGCGGCTTTAGTAAACTGGCAAATCGAATATATACTAGTTGATTTTCCCTGCGAAGGAGGGACCTTATGTTCACTTGCATATAGCTCGTAGTGAACCAGACATCTGTGCACCCTAGCGCTACCAAAAGTAATTTCTACCTGTTGTCCACAGCCTGTTTGTCCCCATACAGTTAGTAAGAGGTCTAGAATAACGCGTAGACGCAGTGACGGCGTAGCTTCACGTGTCCTGCGCAGAAGACAGACAATATGGCGACCTTTGGCAACGAGCAGTCTCGCGCCGCTGCTAAGCTATGACAGTTACACGCATCGTAGGAGGGCACCTCATATATTTCTCTCTGTCTCTCTATTGCAACTGCGTGTAAGCTTGTCTGCAGTGCACCGGTTCAGGTAGGAATATAGATTGAAACAATGTGGAATACTGCTGTATCGCGGGCAACGACCTGACACTGCTCAGCATTCGGCAACAGTAGCGCCGCGACCGCGTTGTGCGGAGACATCTGCTAACCGCTGGACCTAGGACATTGGATTTTTGCATTTACTTTAAAGACGGCACAAGCTGAACGATTCTGTGTCAGCGATATCTGGATGATTCCACTGGTCACAGCCTACGTGACGGTGTATAATTGCGCAGAAAAGGCAGCGCCGCGAGCATCTTTTCCTATCATTAATTTGCTGAGACGCGTAACATTAAAATTATCCCCAGCTAGGCAGGGCGGAGACAGGCAAGATAAAAGCTAAAGCTGTGAATCATCGCGGACGTTTGACGCACTCTGCTGTGACGCTACAACAGAAACACTTCACATGTTTTATGTGCTCACACAGATCGAAAAGCCGGGCAGCAACGCGTTTCGAGCATTCAGTGACACATTCACTGTACTGCTCAAGGCTTCAGAAAAAGGATCAGCTTCGGAAACTGCGGGAATGTATCAATGATGGATGATTCCCTAGAATAGCACTCAAGCTGAACGTTCCAGTGTTAGCATGACCCTCACCGCTGTTGGTACCTTTATGCCAGAAAGGCCATAGTTGCACATTAGTTTTGCTACATCGTATATGAACCGAGTCATAGCGCACGGTGCAGGCAGCTGACTCTCCAGTCATTGCACGCTTCCTCATAACTGTTCCAAGCTTTCCAAGCCCCCGCCAAGCTCCGGGCTGACCGCTTAGTTTCCAACGAACACAGTTCGTCGCAAGTTGGAAAGCTTCATTTGGTTAGGTGAAAGGAGAGGATATCTCTTTTGCGCATTTCGTATTCCCGAAGGCAGTTTAGGTGCCTTCCATTTCTTTCGTTCCCTCTGCGGACAACTGCAGTAGTCTCCGTGATATTTGAGCTCCTGTTTTGCGCGCCTGCGTCTCCAGTTGGGACTTGCGTCAGCCATCTTGTCTCCCACGACCACAGCGAACTACAAACACGCATGCCCCACCCAGCCTGGAGTCATTCTCCACGCATAGCTTCACATAGACTGCTTGTTGCGTGGACAAGGCAATGCTGCGTAACTCTAGTTAGTACACAGAGTCACCGTCTTCCCCGCGGCCACAACATACACCCCATAGGCGAGACACCATATGTTCCAAACCACACTTGGTCGTCTCGTACGAAGCATTGCTTTGGGCAAGCTCCCTGAGAGGCTCAGTGGCGGCAGAAAGAGCGGCCGCGGAATTTTGCTGCAGTAGAACAAGCTGTTTACCCCTGCACATCCCTGGTTGTGACTGCCAGCAGCCATTGCCAGTGTCGGACGGACGAGTTTTCCTGTTGCTCTCATTGCGCAAATTCAGCTGAGGTCGCACGTTTGTGGCGCTCTTCTAAGGCAGTGTGCCTAATATCCATACGCTTGAGCTAAACGTTTGATTTACTTGAATGAAGAAGCCCACTGGTTTGCCAGTGGGTGAAGGACATTCCTGAAAGCTTTAACGGCACGCAAACAGCGACAGGCGTCTAAGAGGAGATTTGCGTTCATCAGCGTCAGAGGATTGCTGAGCTGAAGACTAAGACAAACCTGCCAACATACATAATGCACAATGGTATTACCGTTCGTTCCTCATATAATTTGCAAACGGAACAACGGACAGTTCTTCAGCGCAGTTGTGTACAATCTAAAAGAAATGTCTTGTGGTGCGACGCCACTTTCTCCATTAACTTCAAGTGCAGCGGTGAGCGCCAAAAAAGATTTCGAGTTACCATTGATACTCGTTGGCTGTTCGACAACCCTCCAAGAGTCGTTCATACAGAGTGATGTTGGCAGTTTGCAGTCTAGGAGACACAGATGTCGTCTTGTCCTTCTCATAAACAAAATCCGTCGTTGCTGTGTAGCCAGGTGTGGAGAGTGCGCCATGGCAGTTTATTGTGTAGAATATATCTAGAAAGCACCTGGCAGCTGCCAGTTCACGGAGCTTCGACAGGTGGGCTGGCGAAATGCATTGTATCCGCAAGGAATGTGACAAGTGTGTCGAAGCCATCTAAAGAGCAATGATATACTGAGATGCTTACCGATCGAATGTATGTGCAAAAGGCTTTCACCTGGAAGAAAGCAGGGTGTTTCTGCGCAGCAGCAGCACATCCAGTAAGGGAAATGTGTTTGCACTCTTTTTTTTACAGCACTGCTTTCCTCGAGCAGTTCCGCAGTCCCATACGGCGTGTTGTTATGCATTATCTGGTGACGTACACAGACTCTACGAGGTGTTGGAGTTAAGCCATAGTTTAAGTTTCCCTGAAAAACACACATTTAAGTATGATTTTTCATTTAGCTTTACCCCGAAATGAGAGTGCAATTGCAGAATCGCCAGCTAAGGAGAACAATCACGCTAGTCACTGAGCCCAGTCGGCAGCCCTTTTCACGGAAGTCGAGCCCTTCTTTTGAAATTCGTAGCTTCTCGCAATTAGCCGCCACACACTAACATCTAGCGGCAATTTTCAAGCGCGTAGATTTTACAGTTGTTCGCTCACAAGAACATTCGAGTTTCGTCCATCTTATCTCATTGACCTCCAGAACGTGGTAGTGATTTTAACAGAGTGTGGTTCTCATTCCAAATCAAGCTGTAGCAGCCGGAACTCAAAGCTAATTGCACAACTAATCATCAATGCCAGATGACGAGCTGGCCATCCGGATCAACAATTCCCGTGGCTTTACAGTCACGACAACAGTTTTCTGGCATCCATTTCCAATATTACTTTATTGCAGATTGTCTGATACTCCATCTTCGCGAGACAAAACAAACAGCAACCTCTAAAACGATCGATCTGGGGGACTCCGAATCACGCATTGGAGATACAGCACCCTGTAAAAACTGTGCGCGACCAACTTGTCGCAGCTTGTCGATGCTTCAACTCTTCGACAGTCTACAAATACTAATTTACCAAACGGTGATAATTCTACAGGATCCTGACAACACATTCGCATTCCTCTCCAGTGGGGTACGCATAGTGTATGGACACCAGAATAACATCAATATTACGGACATAAGAGTTTAGAAGTAGAAAAGCAACCGCTAGGTTGGTGACGAAAGAAAAGGCGCTTTTGCTGCAATGTTCGACCATGCTTTCAGCTGATGGGAAAATGCTTTTTCTATCTGAATGACACCACGAAGGAAACAAAAAATTCAAAAATGGAGAGCAGGTGCTGACCCCTTGATTTGTTTAAAGCAAGATTATTTTGCTCATGGGATGTCACTGTGGCGCTGTTATAGGTAAGGCACATGATGCATATGTCCCACATGACCTCCGCAAAGAACAAGTATCCCTGTTGTCCAATGCTCATGGATCTAGCAGAACGCTTTGGTGTGGGACGCGTAGATCATCCGTGTATGACACGCTGCGAATGATAGGACATGAACAGAAGGTACCACTGCTTGGCGTGACCTCTCGGCAAAAGCTACGCCGAACAGTATTTTATTTTCCGTTGGAAGCTGATGCCTTTATTATCTTGAGTCTCAGTAGCCTCCATGAGTAGTCTTTTCCATATTCGTGCACCGCAGTCTAAGATGCTTAGAAGTCTTCTATAAGGACTTCCTCAGAGTTGAACGATCAACGAAAGAAGCAATGTTCTGTGCTGTCACAATCGTCAACAAGCACTGCCTCAAAGTGGGCGCGCGTAGGCATTCTCCTGGTCATCGATTCGCTGAGAACCGAAAACGGCTCGAGTGGTCTGACGTGTATACTGCAGCAAAATTGCAGCTGCAAACGTGCTTACAGACACATACTGTTTCCTGAAAGGCTGCCAGGCCGTAGTAACGCAGGTGGCGTTGTCGCCAGCCATGCGGCCTCGAGAGTTTGGCGATAATAGTTCTTCGTGCTGACGACGTGGAAACCCAGAAAAGTCTATAGGTCGCGCATGACGGAAAGGGACGGATGAGATCGCGAGAATAACGAAAGAGAGTAAGAAAGAATATAAGTACAAGCATCACGAGTTCCCATTGGTGGCGCGTCCGCTGTTACGTGGTTTACGATCATGTACACCACAGTGAACATAGCGAAGAGCAATGCTGAAAGGCGTCGTGAATGCAGTAGCACATGAAATCTGTGTGCTAGGCGACATACTTACGCATTTCGTGGGTAAGTTTCTAAGCTTAGCAGCAAAGGTCTGTAGAAGCTATGTTCTTTTTCGAGGAGACAGCTCATTCCTGCGTCTCGTCCGGGAGTAGAAGCAGGAGGCTTTCACATACAATTGTGTTTAGCAAATATGATTGCTTGTTAGATTGGCGCTCTGCTGTGGTCATCTAGTTAGCAATTTACTTCAACTGATTGCCTTTTTGCAGGAGTAGGATGAAAATATACAGACAAATACAGTCTCTGTTGCAGCCTCGGAAGATATACAAACTGGGAATTATGTTGACTTCACCCTTTCCAGTTGGTGCTGCGGAGCAATGCAGCACCAAATGCGGAAAGTGTCACATTTGCCGTCAGCAATCAAGTAGCTAGACGCGCCAAACTACTGACCACGTAGAGCCTCAGTTGATTATTAAAAAGCCAATTTCCAAGACGCCTAGAATTTATGTCGAAGAATCTGGACACTGGTAGCGAAACAGCCTTTCACTCTCACGGAAGGCATTGTGTGTGCCAGCTTTCCTTGAGATCTTTCAGTGCTTTTCCATATTGAAAATGCATTGTGTCCTGGACAGGATATGCATAACTTCGAGATCAAAGAATGGTATCCTGCAAAGGGGTATGCCTCTTTCATCATCGGACAACGGTCAAGCAGCATTTTAGTTTTGAATTGTGCTAACAGCATCCTGTTTATATCGCTAGTAAAAGCAGCCCCTCAGCGCCATTGAAGACGGCGCTCCCCTCTGGCGGGAAGGCTGTATGTGCTTCAGCGATTCTGTCAGGTTCTGTTCTCTAATCTAATGGGATGGCCGTAGAGCTCCCTGCAGCATTCCGTGTGCTGGAGCATGCTGTGCCCCCAGCATACAAAGCAACATCCACTAGCTCTGAGAATACTTCATTGGCAAACGGGCTTTTGACTGTACAACGCGCTGTGTCTGGTAGACTCAGCTCTACGCTTGAGACGGTTATGCACTGCTTTCCTCTTACTTACTTCTGCTTCTTAACAAACAACCTCTTTTGGCTCTCTTTTTGTTCATAGCATTGCCTTTCCGTACACTTTCAGCCGTCTGATATTCGACTTGAATTCCTTGCTGACACTTCAGACTTTGGTCATCGCTTGCTTCCATTGCACACCAGCAAATAGCCTTCTGCAAAGACTGCTTCGTACACTTTAACTGTAAATTTTCAGTATGATCGGTAGCCGCACTCATTGCAGTGCACTACGCCTCTCCGAAAGGCTCCAGGAGAGGCAAAATTCCGCGCTCCGATGCATCTCTCCGGTGTCTCAGGTCAAAGATGGCCAGGTGGCTTTTAAAGCAAGAATACTCTTTTTCAAGGCCTTCTGCGCTTGATGTGACTACCGCGCTAACAGTTCAAATCAAAAAGCACCAGCTACCACCTCTTTAGAAGGTGGCCGCGCATGGGATATGCCTGCCCACAAGTTTATTTCAGTCTTCCTCTTATAAGCTGCATATTTTAAAAGATATCTCTTCCAGCGAGTCTCTTAAGCAGCAATCTATTTTCTTGCGGCTTTCTAAACACTAATGCTGCCTGGTGGCTCTCCAATAATTTCCGTTTTCAGCCCGAATATTGATATAGGACGACGCTTTTTCCAGCGATTCAGCAAGTTTACCCGTGATTTCTGTATTTTGACTTAGGGGTGTCCCGGTACTTCCAGAATATAGTCTTTCTCACCGGCAAATGGGGTTGATGCATATCTATTGCGCCACTTGCACGCAAAGACTTGCTCTGGACATGAACCTGATACAGCAAGGTTCAGCTGACCGATGGTTCCGCAGGTTTTCCATGATGGATCCTTTCAAGCCTCAGACATTTCAAAAACGGGCAAGTGCGCAGAGTATGCAGTCATCGACCGATTTCTCGTGTAAATATTGCGTGCAAAAAGGAATGAAGGCGGTTGCCCCTTCATGGACAGGATTCGCAGAATTGCCCACTGCTTTGGAACAAGGAGTGTTGTTCGCTACAGTACTAGTAGATGCTTTTAGATGGACGCTATTAGTGTAAAGCATTGCCTCTACAATTAGCCATGAGCTAGCCACTGAGCCTCTGTGTATTGTTTTATGTCGCTGTTCCTGTCAGGCATTCCTCGATCGTGGTACTTCAACGCCTTTCTCGAAAGACGACACTCGAAAGACGACACTTCGGTGACTCCTTGCCCTAAGTTTCAATAAAATCCCGCCGGTCATATGAATGCAGAATAATCTGTGGACGCAGAAGCTCCTTTTCAGTGGCACATTGTTGGTCAATAACCACGCGAGTCTCCGGCGTGCCAGAAGTATCTTTCCGTGTGGATATACGTTTCTTGAAACAGCGCATTTTGTGAATTTGGGCAATTATTACAAGAAACAATTGGTGGTCTTCTATTATTCGAAGTTCTTAAGGCCACTTCCTCCTAACGCGGTGATGGAGCTCATCCGCGCAGTAGTACCTGAAAGTGTCGATGACATCGTGAGAGGATATTCACAATTCTTCATTGATGTTATGTGACTGCGACACCGTTACTTTTTCTGAAGCGTATTTGACGGCATTGCGAACAGCATCTGCAGGAGACGGGCGATATGAATGCAGCGTGGCCGCTGCTTTTGAATATGCCAGATATACGTAAATTTCATTTGTGCGGGATGCCCGTTTGGTGAACAGGCCAACTTCTGGAGCAACGGTAGCTACTAGTTTTCAAATCACGATAATATGCAATAAAGCGTAAATTTTTCAGAATAATTCGCATTTTCTGAAAACAATGCCCAGTCATTTTCTGGCTTCCAAGCTGCTTGCGTCCACGATGTAGGTGCTACAAGCCCACGACAGGGTGCCGCCGGAGGCAAGTACGTGCTTGGTGCTAGCTGCTATTAATAAGGTGTCCGCAGACGAGCAGATATTTGCGTCGTCCCCGCAAGCATTCGGGACTGTATGAAATCCAATTGAAGTATTATGCTTTGTCATCACTGAATGGCCTGCTATGTCCTGCATGCCTGGAGGGTACTCTACATTGAAGTGAACTATTGGGAGGCTGTATATATTAGGTGGTAACAGGTTTCCCCAGGTAATGTTGTTGATATATGCGCGAATAAGTCGATCTCCGGTGCCTCTTGTGCAGAGATGTCGTAAGAAGAGCAAAATAGATTTGTGAATTACCCGTAGTTAATCTGCATGGGTGAACGAGGTTATGACTGTCCAGTAGAAAGGGGACATTATCCCTTTCATTTCTCTACAGAAGCTGCTAGGTCGTGTATGAAGCAAATGACAGGTAGAGAAAATTTCGGGGTGGTAGCTGCGGAGAGCAATAAATATTTTCTATGGGAATGTTTTTCGAATAAAGGCTGGCAATCTCGTTTCGCTTAGCTGTCAAAGAGCTCAGGCCTTTATCGAGCCAATTGCGTTTCTCTGGACTTCTGTTCATCACCATGGAAATATTCTTTGGCCGCCTTGGTATAACCTTACGCTCAGTAGGATTCATGGGCAGAGCGAACACTAGCACTCGACGCGTTAGGCGAACGAAATGCTACAGGAGTAGCTGACGAGCAGATCAAGAGGCACTGCAGCGGCGAAAGTTGAATGGCTTCAGGATCAGTTATTTTCAGCAGAGCATTAGTTCTCGAGAAGCGTTGTCCTGGAGGCATTGGAAAAAGCCCCAATGGGCTGCGAATTTATGTACAGTATTCGTTTCACCCTGGCAGGTTGGAAACTGCTTGTACCATTCCAATGCATGTCAGACGCAGTGTCGCGGATGCTAAATATCTTTTGCAATATTACCAACCACCCGGATACGGTGTGTCAGTGCTGCTGAAGGCGTATGAAATCTTTATGACTCCCATACCATATTTAAAAACAGTGGCGATGACTGGCTCACCCAGGAACTTTTGCCCAATGCTTGCAAGCGACAATGCATGGAACCTCCCCAACAACGGGCCCTTCCCAAAAGGTGATAATACCCGCTTGCCTTTAACGGAGCACACAGAAAGGCGGCTCCTTGTATTACTCATAGTGTTTCTTATCTGTTGGCAGATATCGCTTTATCAATAACACTCTCTTCTACCATAGCGCTAGTGCGAGCTGTGCGCAGCACAGGGCATTTTGTTGCAGAAGGGGCTAAATATTCCTCTGGCAGAAAATGGTTATCCAGCATGACTACGTCGCTTGATGTTGCAAGCCAGTCTAAATCGAATACACCTTTCTTGCTGCATCATTTCGCATTTTCACGAAGAAACTGTAACCTTTGGGCATGAACTTCGTGATTGTACTTTGTACGTTATCTACTGCTCGGCTTGTGCTTGTGCTATCCATTTTTATTTGAGCGGGTGCTATTACGTTGCCACAGCCGATCACGTAAACTCACGAAAGGAGCCCGTTTCGGGGCATACAAACGTGTGGGCTCTGTTACCTTTGAAACAGGCACAGAGAGCAATATCGCAAATACGACTTTATCCTAGCAGCTTTTCAGCATCCTGGTTTTTGCACGAATAGCGCTAGGAAGCACTTTACAAACTATCTTCCATGCAGCTCAGGTGCTTTACGAGAAAACATAATAGGAGAAAGCCAATGTATCAAGATCCCTCTCCTTCCACAATGGTGTTGTGCCTTATAGCCATAGGGACACATGCGCATAAGTAGTAATATACTGGTGTGCGACAATAGTGTCATGATGTATAGCTTTTGAGTGTGAAATAAGAGCACGAAGTGTAACAGCGAAAATAGATTCCTCACAAGCCGACCTTGATTCAGATCGCGTTTTTGTGCATTACAGTTTGACTGCCATGGGGTATATCTCCTTCATGAAAAATGTGCGAATGTTTAATGGAACACTGGTGAAGCGACTCACTTTTCTAGGTCGCGTAATTCTGATACAATTTAGCTAAACGGACCAAAGTCTGTCGTGGAAAATATCATGCTCCTTGAAGAGGATACGAATAATCAATGCTTGGCAAATGTGTGCAATCCCTATTGGTCGGCTTGTCCGTGCTAAGGTTATAAGATTTAATGCACTGAATAACAGCAACGCGCACACAGCTGTACTGTCACATCAAAAAATATGCATTGAGCTAGCTGTATTGATATTTTTGAACACGTAGCAACCGCTGCGCCTTCTTTTGGGTTTTTTGTGCGTGTGGTGATAACGCAAATTCTGTTTGCGTAACGGACTGCACAATCTTAGAGTGCAGCCATCACACAGGGATCACCCGAAAGTCTGGCGGCCATGCGTAGTACGCATAATTTGTTGGTATTCAGCAATAACGACACACTTACAGATCTGAAGCTCTAGAACATCTCGCGTTCTAGCGTATCTGCAGTTCTGAAATTCACACGTTATGCATGGGGCACATATCGATGCTTTATCTGAGTTCACAACCCTCTAGTCTTAGAAGACACATTTGAATGCCGAGACGTATTCGACGCAACGGTTTATTATTCTTAACCTATTATTGTGACCTAATGTGGAATCTGGTGTCTTATGATCCAGCACATATTATATATGGACTGGATGAGCAATTTTTAACATTTCAGTGCATATGCGTTGTTCCCTATATCGGTAAGGCACTCCTGCCATGCCACCTTATAAGAAGCTAATCAGTCAGCTGCATTGACTTTATTCACAATTGTGATTCACAACACCGGTTCTTCGAAGAGAAGAACCTCACGTGTCCCCCACAAAGTGTGCCTTAGAGCTACTTCTTCTACTCTATGAACGCTCCTGTCGTGAAAACGCATGAATGACGTGTCACTATTCTCAAAGCAACGCAAATCAAGTGCAGTGTAAAGTTCAGTTGGCAGAAATTCAGGTACCTGCACTGTTGGTGCTTTGTCGCAGCAAAGCGAATCCACTCATTTTCTCAAACGTATGCTAACGCTTCGTTGCATGACGTAGCTCAATTTTCCATAAGTCCTGCGACAGTATGTTCGCCACAAAGTTGGCTTCTTACATACCAAATGTCACTTAGCGGAGAATAAGAAATCTAGAGGAAACGAATTGTGTTTCCACGTTTCTAGTGTACAGCTTTGTTGTTCACGCGTGCACTGATAATGCAGGATATACTGCTTGCTATATGAGGATTACGGCAGATTTCTTGTTTGTGAACGCAGCAGAATGCCGCCAATGTTTGAGGGACTACCCAAGGGCTAGGATTGATATTGTGTTATACGGTAACGTGATAGTCTCTGTGGAGTGCAGAAAAAATATATCATCAAGGAAAAAATGTCAATCCTAGTCGCTGACTGCTGATATTTCACCGCTTTTTGCACCAAAATGGAGCAGAAAGGGGTGAACCGTCAGGAATCTTCATAACAGTGTCACCATTCAGCGACTTGTATTCACACTTCCTCCTTGATGATGCATTTTTTTTGCACGGTCACAGAGAGTACTATGGTATCTTACAGCGCAATATCAATCCTAGCCTCAAAGATTCATAGTCGCTGAATGGTCAAATTCTTTTGGAGCTTCCTGACGGATCACCCCTTTGTGCACCATTTCTGTCGCCCTTCCTCATTTACTGCGCATCTAACTTTAAGGCAAACCCGGTAGAACGAACATAATTTTGCCTAATTCAGTTCTAGTAGGAGGAGGATGTTAGCAGGACCGATAGACTACGCTAACGATGAATCATGTTACAGTTACAGCTATTTCACGATATTGTTTTTGCAGAGGAAATATATGCGATTCAATAAAATGTGGTAAAAGTAGTAGGCTTCATAGTAAACATACGAACCCTGAACACTCTGTAAAGCGTGATGACAAGCATATGTTCTGGTATCGACTTTTGCACCGCAGCGTGCGGGGCAGCCATCAAATTGTTCAAAGCAGTCACGCTATCGCTGCTGATGCGTGCAACGAAGTGAGCGCCGCGACTCCAACAATTTAATGCTCCCACAAGCAGTCTGCAGTTACACTATACAGACTATCACTTTCTCCTTTTTGAGTCTTTTGCTTTGCAGTGGCCTCCAGCTGTCTGGAGGATGAACCACAAGATCGGGTTTTCTCGCACACTTCTGCTGATTGTGTGCTTAGTGATATACTCATACTTTCCGACCGTCACGCAACATCATCCCAGGACAAAAGCCGCATTGGCACTCGCGTCGCAGACATAGCGAGCTCTCCACACACTCTGGTCTGATCAGAGATTATTCACTGCGCATAATATTTACTTTGTGGAACTGTTGCACGGTGGTGTCAGTTCTTCTTTAGAATGATTATTCTATATAAACAAATATATCATATTCGAAGCATTTCACAGTACAAAAGAGGAAGCTTATTTCTCTTGATAAGCGAATCAGCCGATGTGCAAATAAATAGTGCGTGAACACTTGTAAGTTGGACATCATTTTCCATATTCAAGTCAGGGCAGGCCAGCTTCAGGAACGCTCCTTTGGCGCATAGCTCGCAAAAGCGGCGACTCTCTTGGACAGCAGTGCTGAGTCCAGTCTCAGTAATCAAACGAAATCGTTACGTTGAGAAGAACTTTTTACTTTTTAGATCTCACAAAAACGTTGCTTTCTTCAGCCGCATGATAAAAAGGCTACTCGCAAAATAAACGCCTCAAAATAACTCTTTAATATACATAAGGCATTCATTCAGACTATTTCGCTAAGAGTCACGTTACCAGAAGTTTGTGGCCTAGCATATGCTAGAAACTGAGGGTAGGTATTGGTCATTGTTCTACAAATTCTTCCTCTAATGGTGGTTCTAACTGTCGTGCTTTGAGTACATGTTGAGCTTTAACACTGCGTTTTTGAAGGTTCTAGCTACAACAAAAGGATTAAACGTTTGCGTGATTCAGCAATATATTGGGCACACTCTATAGAGGTAGTGACAGATGTAGTCACTAATACGACCAGAAAAAACGCCTGCACTAAATAAGAATGAAATACACGGCAAAGCGATGCTGCGTCCTATGAAAAATGGCACGTCTTGTTTCGTCAATTTCCTCTCATAAACAAACTATCTAGCCATAAGTCTTAATGTGATTCATACTGTGCGATAATCTAAATGAATATTGCCTGCGCAGTATCGAGTATTGTTTTGAACACCGAAATTCCTTTCAAGATATCACCACTCCACGCGCAATAGAACAGTCCAATTTCTCCTACTAGCGGATTGTCGATCTCGCTCGTTTGGGGTGCACATTAGCAGACACCGACAGTCAAGTGAGAAGCAATATTAATAGGCGTTGTTCTAAAAGGCTATCTAACATTTGACATCATGACATTACTGTATAGCGTACGTACAATGTCAGTCTGAGCCAAAAGATGAAAACACACACTGCGTCTCGAGAGCGTCTCCTAGAAACAGTCAGCGGGTAGAGCTGAAACTGAAAGGCAACTAAAATGTCCTGCAAAATGCTTCTACTGGAGTCCTGCTTATGTTTGGGCGTCACAAAGCATTAAAGCTTGTACGTACCATTTCAGCTACCAGCGTACTTGGTCATATTGGGATTGTCAAAACGCGAAAGGTGACGAAACTTCTAAAGGATATATTGTACCTCTTCAACATATCAGTTCTTGATTTTTCAAATGCGTAAAGTATGCTAGGCCTGCCATGCTTCAGCAGTTCTCAACAGTTCTGTAGCACATACTTTGTTTTCCGCATTTATTGACTGCTTGGGGATGATTCGCCATATTGATTATTGCTCGTGGAGTACATTAATGTTTGGACTAAAATATCTTGCACTCACTGCATACATCTTTCAATTTCATTTCAATCTGCGAATCATCTGAACAAAAAATGTTTCCTAGGCTGAACTTTTGACTGTAAACTAGTGCTCTTACTTGCACCACAATTGGTTAAGTGTTCGGACTTTCCTGAGAACTTCTTAGCTCTCGTAGCAACATAGAGCGCTTGCTTAGACCCAGCGCGAAAAAGAAAAAACCCTTTTGAAATAAGCCTTTGCTTGGTTCGTCAGATTCAGTATTAACGATAGGGCCAGTGAAAATAATTTTTATTACGTTTATAAATAGGGGGCATCTAATACCACTGCTCGGGCCAACACACTTGCAGCAAAGGACAAAATGAGGGCAGTCTGGTTAATCGAGCTACCATCTATTATACATTGCAGAAAAGTCATGAAAGCCTAGCACGCCACTTTTTTAGCCTCATTTGTATCATCTTAACTACTTAGAAATCAGTAGAGGATAGCAAGATACTCCTGCGCAGTTAAATGTGCGATCCTTGCGGTTCATGTAAAAGCGTCACAGGACAGTGAAACAATGAGTCAAAGATGCAACCGACTTTGTGTTCACATTTGCTTCCGTGTTCGGTATTTGCTTCTATCGCGAGCATGCAATCAATAAAACCACAATCTAGGCTATTTTGTTCATTTCATTTCATATGTAGGCAAAGCGGGAAAGAAGCACGAATACCAGGTCTATATGACAAAACGAACTGCCTGTGCAATCGGGAGATTTCCTTAAAATGCGGATGGCAACCTAACAAGGCATTATTGAACTTGGGACTCGTGCCTTCATAGGATGTATGGGTAATAATTGCTGGAGACAGGATGAACATACACCATCGTGCATCAAAATAAGAACAACATGTAGACTTCTAACCAAACTATTATCCATTAAGAAGTATATGCGTTGCCAAGACAAGTTTTGTATCTTTCAGTCTTGGTGCCCACATAGAAATTTCAACTCCTCTCCAGTAACCTCTTCGCTGCAGTATTGCATCAAAACCGTGGAAGGAATAAAAACAGTTATCCTCGATTAAGCAAAATTCTTGCTTTCCTAGTAACTCCTATGTACTAGCTAGCTACACGATACGCAAATTATTCATGTTCCCGGTGAATTTACCAACATATCCAAGCATTACACGGAAAGTGTGCACTAACGCTTTCTGCAGCAGCGAAGATGTTTGCGTTTAATCCTCAATGCAACTAACCGAGACGGGAATACTCTCACGTTCATCGTAAAATCCATGCCGCTCAAGGGCAGCATGAGCACTATTCCGTCTTCTCGCAGCGATATGCATGTGTCTGCTCTCTACGCAAACTCTTACAGCGCCTCTAGAAATCGTTAGCATTATGAATTCCACACAGTGCGTCCTTCAGCATCCCCCGGAATCCTGGAACTGAATCGCAACTCTCTGATTCCAAAATCTCCACGTATCTTGAACTGCTTGTCGGCCTGAATCACATTTGACAAGTTTGCAACAGTCGTCACACAGTATTTGGATGCTCATGTGTTGCTAACAACCGGAAATGTGCAGTGTTCTGCTATTCTGACGTTATTACTTCCCAAGCCAGCACCGTGCCTCATCGTCGCCAGTTAATTATGAGGCTCTGGTCAACCGGACAATGTTGCTGCAAAAGCCTGAGAGCCTTTTATTGGCTTTCCTGATGTAACGAAATGCTTTTTGCATGTCATTTGAGCTAAGTGGGATGAGCTTCTTCACAACACGGTAGGGAAATTGCACAGTCATACTGCATCGTACGTGCAGCAATAGCATCCAGAGGTCATCGAGGAATTACCTGTTTATTTCTTATTCAAAAATCATCCGGTGCACCTCAATGACGTAAACCAAAATGGATCTCCCGAGTACCTGGATGAGAAGACACACCCAGTGGACGCAAATGATTTCACCTGCTGTATTTGAAAGTAGCCCTCAGTGTCTAGTCCTCGCTGAGATGGCAAGAGACTCAGATAGCACTTTATCCTAAAGAATGTTGCTACGGGGAGAATAGCTGAGAAAAGTGCAATATGAGTGTCTTGCCGTCAATACTGTGGTCAGTGGCTGTGGCTAAGAGCATGACATGAATCTCGCAATGCCACAGGACACGATGAAAGCAAACAATTAATACATTAAAAATATTGAAAATATCGGACGATGAAGAAGAAGCTAGTAAACATCTGGTAGTCACGCCAACTCACTAAGTAAATACAACCCACCTTCGAGGTGTGTGCGCTAGAATTCGTTTCCAGCGTGAGAGCCCCTAGGCATGTCAATGGGTTTACTTGTTAACAGCCAGCACCCACAGCCGACTATGCGCTTTTATTTTAACATGTTTGCACAGGTGCTAGAATTGGCGTTACGCTCACGGTTTAGCAGGTGCTTAGGGTACATTTAGGATTCCCGAAACCCACGTGATATAGCAACACGAACACAGAATATATTTGACGATATTTACTGGCCTTATGTGGCTAGAATAGAACAGGTCAGTAGAGCAGGAAGAATGGTAGGGAACGAGTTGGCGAATAAGTACATGGAAAGAACATTAAAAATCTTCATTAGAGAGAAGGGAAAACGGGCATGACAGAGCGAAAGCTCGCGGGGATGCTATCGACCTTCGCTTTCAGCAGGTACATGATCCAGCAAAACAATATGAAGGTGATGGCCGCTTCTTTCCCAGCTAGGCAACGTATATGATCCTAGAATATTTCCAGAAAATCCGCGAAAGAACGTGTTCATCGCCCGATAGCACATCGATAGGAATTCATTGAAGCGTCCGTAAACAAAAACTGGAATTAGCATACCATACTAATGATTGCAGACCGTGCTAAGCTGTGCCCTTAGTTTCGTGGCTAAGCTCAAAACGATTTGCCAAGGCCATACATCAGCGGAATGTGGCAAGACACACAAGTCAGGGGACGCAAGTCCACTCTTGTTTCATGCTGAAGGCACCGCGCAATTGTTTTCACAATAATTTTCAGTATGCAGTTATTAAATCCTGTATAGCGTCTTTTTCCGATATATCTAGACCGTATTTTATTCCTCAGGGACAATTGTTACGGTCTTGTGCATGAATCAGGGAAGCGCCATCAGACGGCCTAGCGCAAACTGAACGTCCGCTACTCAGCAGGCATAGCCAGTGTCTCTGGGTCCTGTCCAGTAGGAACCTTTGATTGTAGCAAACTAGACAAATTCACTCCTGCGAATACAGAAACCAGTCTTGCCTGCTGCATCATGACAAGCCAGTGCAAAATTGCTGAAGCTTGTCGACCGCAAGAAATTATGGACTCGGTCAAAGCACAACGTTGTCCATTCTTATACCTCTGAGTGCGCGCAAAATACAGAGTCTTCTGCGCATTATCGGCGGTATGAAGCGTCTCAATAACTAGACAAGCGTGACTACTCTGGGCTGCATGGCAAAATGATAAATAGAAGAAACATCCTCACATGAGGAAGCTACCAGCCTTTAATCAGCAAGCGATCGGCGCGCTCTTGTATCTACAGTTCCTGTATTGTTGTACTTGCCAGCCTATAGAATCCTAAAACTGGCGTCCTAAACTAAAACGAAAGCCACGCTCCCCTGTGGCTCATACGCGCGTGATACACAAAAGCAAACATTCCATCGTAGGGTGCAATAGGAGTGCGCTGCAACCGCTCGGAGCCAGATGTTTAGTGCATACGCTAGTGGTGTCTTCACTATTCATGCAAATCGTGCAAATTACCCGTACAACTTCTGAAAGTATAGATTATCGCACAGTCCACGGCAAACCAAAAACGGCGAACGAAACCGCAGGAAAAAAACCCGAGAACTTAAAGCCAAATCGAAGTACCGAGGACATATGGTAGCGCAGCTATCTCACTGCATAGCGATTCGATTTACACCTACTGTGTAAGCTTCGTCGAACGCCTCTTGAAGAGTGGGTTCGTAATTGACTGTGTCCTGCGGCTGGTCCCGCGATCATGTACATCACGTTCCTGAGTCGTGCAGCTCAAGGTAACTAGGGTGAAGCCGTAGCACGCAACGGCATTGAACAGTCTATTGATAAATCACACGACAGCACTCACCCTCAAGTGACGCAAATCTACGATCTGTTTAATCCTCCAATTACTGCTTCTCTGCATCACCTCGCGAGAAACGTAGCCCACTGGAACACGTATCTAGCAAGCATTACTCAACTCGTTCCCCACGCAGCGTAAATGCATTCAAAGCCATTGGTCGCACACAGCCTCCTCAGTGACGGCAGTACCTCCTCTACTTCGTGTTTCTGCAAATATGTGGGGGCCGGGCCAAGGTAGGTAATGAATTTTCCTGCTTTCGCGGTTAACCCTAAATTGCCATGCATTCACGGATTCTCGAACTGCGAGTGATGCAGCGGGGAGCAGAAACATATTTGGCGAGCTCTCCGCCCACTGCACTAACATTTCCTCGGTCCGTCTGTCAAATCAGTTTCCGGCAGTCCTCGTCCATGTTTGAACAGAATGCACTCTATTAAAACGTTATTGAACTAACCATTTCCTTCTTCCTACTCGCGGAGGCTTTTCTTTTGCGCCAGCTTGTTTAGGGCATCGCCAGAAGCACGCAAAGAGCTACTGCCGAAGAGTGCTCGTCTGTAAGCTAGCGTCAGCCCAATTGTGAAGATCTGCAACCGACTGGACCAACGGCATTTCGAGTCGCGGGAGGCTAAAGTCAGAGCCCTTAGCTCTTCGCCTGTACGCTTTGTCAACCCGATTCGGAACATCTGCACCAACTGCACCAACGGTATTTCGAGTTGTGGGAGCCTCAAGTGAGAGCCCTTAGCTCTTCAATTGATATTACGCAAATATCGCCTGTGTATGTGTCGGGACCTGCAGTAAGCGAACTTCCTTTGCTGCTTTACAGGATTCTGCATTCGGCTATTGTGCGCTCCAGTTCAACACGCACGACGTAGCCTAAGGCCGACCACCCTAAGAAGCTTCCAAACAGCCCGAAATCCCGTGATGTTTGCAGGTATTATGATTCGTAGAGTAGGACGGATTTCTGCAGAATCCGTTTTTAGCTGTGGTCGATTCCCAGCGGACTGCGGACAACTACTGAGGACCCACACATCGGTCGACATTTTCGACGTTCTTATGATGTTTCCAACGCTTGCTTCAATGTCGCAGCGTAGAGTCACGATTAAAGATTTTGATTCAACAAAAAGTTCTTGTGGCCAAGATATTTTAACTCTGGCACATCAAATTGGGTCCTCTGTACCTGATTAGCCGTCTATTTCATTCGTCGTTCTGGAATAGAGACTGCCAGCGGATCAAAAGAGTTCCCTGAAATGATTTGCGCAGGAAGAATTTACTTGTGTGTCGAACGCTGTGGCACTGTATTTGTCAAGTGCCGCTCACCAGCAGGCGGTATGTTGGCCGCATCGGGTAGTGCTGACAGAAGGGGAGCCCAGCTTAAAAGAGTAGTTGACTCGATTACCTCACACAAGCATGCTCGTGAAAATTTCAAAGAACGCGTTTGGTAGGACCTGAAATCTCTTTCCGAAACTCTGTCGAGACAGCAACGTTGCGCGGCTCTTTCACAGCGGACCTGCCATTCAGAAGGCGCCCTAGCAGCGCACGTGAGATCCTCCTCTGGTCATAGCTCGGTGACAATTTATTCTGAGCCAAAACTTACGAAAGCTTCAGTAAAGTACGCCCTAGAGGGATACCAGCAAGTGGAATGAATCAACGTCCTTCTCCTGGGAGCAAAGACCTAACATAGGCCTGTTGAACTACATAAAATGATACCAGCAAAATTGCGGCATCACGCAAGCCCACACGATGTGTGTGGCTAGACGACAGCACGACACTGCTCAGAAACAAAGCTACGAGGGTTCTCGTACGTAAAAATTCTGCTCTCGAAGGTAGTGGAAATGAAGTGCTTCCATCGGGTTAAAGCAGAAAATCCTGTTTCGACTGCTATGCTAGCTTATTTATAAGCAGGAAATCGGGTATGGATGGCGCGAAACGCTGAGCAAGTGTTGGGCAATGCGGCAAGATTTCAGAGCCTGATTTCACCACCGGTTGAAGAGGCTGTGAGGCAGAAGAGCGTTTGATAAGGGTATTGGCTCTTCGAGTCCTAGAGCCAGTATCCAATTTCACGAACAAACGTAGAATGCAAACCTACTACTGAAAGAAACTGTTCCATGCCAGTCGAGATAGTCTCGTTCATTGAAGAATGCTAATCATATGTGGAGATGCGTTTATAAGAACATATATGAATGCCCAGCGACTGTGTTCTCTTCGGGACAACAGTCTGAAGAAAATTACAGGCACAGAAGCACACTGCACAGTTGGCTTTAAGCCAGTTGTTCTCGAAGTGGGCTTCTGTAGGAGGCCGCACGAAAGATAAGCACGAAAGATACGGACATAACAGAGAGAATGAGCGTTGGCCCCTAGATGCGCTATTTAGATGCGATTCTGCAGCAGTCAAAAATCGTAGCGGATGCAGGGCAAGGGGTTTCCACCGACGATAGCCGTTGTTCAGTACATGGAGGAACTGCAAATGCCATAAATACCGGTGCCATGTTCAAAGACCGTAAAGCTTCAACTTCACTCGTCCTGCTTAGAGTCACTAGAGAAAATTCATAACGATGCTTTCCCTTTGCATTTGCATCCACAGAGTTTTTGTTGTCGATCCTGAGAATGGGGTCGCAAATCGTCCAAATGCCATTGACTTCTAAGGCCAGATTCGTTACGAAATCGAAAAATGTGCATTCGCCGTAGATTTTTAATTTGCAGATGCACCTAAGCTGGTATGGCGCTAAACCACCAGGAGGCAAAATGCAAACCACTGAAAAGATGCAAATACGAATATATTTCGTATGCAGAGGATTTCTTTGCAAGCAGCTTTAAGTTGATGTTGAGGCTCCGCTGGTTCGTGGTGATGCGACTATGGATCAACTAAGCCCACAGAGACAATTCGCAGTTTTTAAAAGAAGGATCCCAATACCAAATAGAAAAAAGCAATGCGTTGGCTAGAGCATTTAATGAGTCGCGCCAAGAGAAAAAAGAAAACGACTTGAACTGAATTTTCAGAGCATTCAAAACAAACACTTCTTATGTCAGTTATTTCACTGGTGCTTGAGCACAGTAAATGCTCGTAAGAAAAACCTCATGTTCGTTCCGTTGATGCATTTTCCGCAGAGCCGTTGGAGTACTGTTGATTTTTAGGTAGCTATTTGTTGTGTGCTATTTGTTGTGTTACCGTTACAGGGCCATTTACACATTACTGTATTTGTGAGGCATAGGTTGACTCGCAAGCAGAAGGTGAACAAAGGCTGCCAGCCTTCGCTTTTTAAGTGGTGTGGTAGACCGCGAAACATGGCCAGGGTTGTGTAGTGCTATAAGCTTCTCTATACTTCTGTACCAGCGAATGCTGACGTACTAGCTAAACATTTCTGTTGACATTGGGAACACTAGTGACACGCGAAAACAGAAAAAGGCACAAAACTGAACTTCCCTAACCACGCCAAAATCCGAATAGGGATGCGGGCTATGCTTCTCACGTTATCGTTGTAACCTACAAAAGTAGGCATCAGTGAAGAGGAAGTAGAAGTTGTTCACCTGCTGCTCTGCTGGCGCTGCATAGTAACGCTCACGTACAGCTCGTATGCTTAGTATGCATAGAGAGGAAATGGGCTGTATTGCAGCAGAGCGGGTGCAAGGAAGAACGAGTGAAGTACATATCTGGAAGTAACTCACTGTGAAAACTGTTCGTTACTGAACTTCTTATGGGATAAGAGAGCAATCTACTCTAGGCGCGATCGCAATAGGCCATATTGCGGGATCGCTGCGCATTACCACAGATTCGACGGAGAGTAACGGCCACTAAATGTAAAATGCTGCACTTTCACGCCATAAGAATAGTTATCCACAGCACATTCTTGCTCGGCGTCTAGACTACTGTGTTTCTCTGTCTCCGGGTGCTGTCCTCCGCAAGCAGTGACCTCTTATAAAGCGGTAGTTGCGGGCAATCGACGCAGTCGCTTCTTTGCCTGGTACCAAAGAAAATTCCCTATATATTTCCGTACACTAAACGAGATAACAGCGCTGTCAAGTGTAACTGAAAGCAGTACTCTGTTCCCAAACAGGAATCCTACTACCATGCGAAAACTCCGTGTGTCCTCCATCGGCAGTATCGATTTCTTCTGGTTTTTGTCAGCACCGCTGCGTACTTTCAGAACATACCTTGCTTCCCCAGGGCACAGAAGGCCCTTCCCCGAGGAAATGATTGCCCATTGAATCTTTTATGCGTACGGTCAAGTAACCATCAGGGGCGTACAGCTGTCTCACTTGTTTCTCGCAATCCATTACTGTGAGGTCGGCAGTCAATATGCAAGGTTGATTCCAGCATTGTATGTCTGCAAGGTTGATTACAACATTGTAGGACAGCCTGCACAGCAGCCTGCTCGCTCCGTTGCAGAGTCCCATCAACACACGCAAGAATTAACTGTACTGCGCTATGTTTAAAAACTGAGGAGTTTCTGGCAGAAAGTATTGAGAAGACCTATCCAACCCTAGTCCTACGTCCTTTACTGCGTTCGAGGCAAAGGTGCTCGAATTTGTTTTGGCGCTGTTTATTGGTTACAGAATTAACGTGAACAAGAAAAACTGTACCGTCGTCTCAGGCGGTCGAGCGCTCGTGCTCAAGTGGCGCCAAAATTCTCTAAGAGGCTGCTTTCTGACGGCTACAAGACACGAAAAAGGCCAAAAACGGTTTAAAGCCGATTGCTAAGGGAGATCTAGCGGATTAGCGTGCAAAATTCAGCTGCTTTAGGCAAAACCAGCCCGCGAGCGAGGAGTTTCTGATATCTTCTCAAGTGCTATTGTGAAGCAGATTCGCCGTTTTAGCAATGTAACGCAGCAAACTCTCCGAAACTCAATCACTCACCGTGCTTCAGCTTTGTCTTTTAACTCCTGCAAACTTTGCATTTTTAATTTTTTCTGTACGAATTCTGCTTTTGGTCGGCACACGCGATTTCACCGAGTGTTTCTCAGTGAGGCCTCTTTGATTCGTGTTGACACGAATACCGAATTGACGGGAATATACAATTTTCTATTATGCCTAACAAGTACGTGCTACATTGTAGAATATCTCGAGGAGTGACGACGGATTTACCGCGTGAATGAGTGGAGCCAAAGTATGCCAGCTAAGATGTGAAGTGATCCTAAGTGGCGTCCTTCAATCTTTTCACAGCACAAGAGGATCAGAAACTTCCGGTGTAACTGTGTCCTCGGCAATATGAGAACGAAAGGTGCAAGGGTAGTCACGAGAACTGCAAGGTAGCAAGCTGGGGACGTTGGAGCCGCGGGCAGCGCCTGGAGTTACAGGAAGGTGACAACATTCCCCACACGTGATAAATTGTCCCATGAATGCCTGCTTCATAGACGATTGCTTAGCGAAGCAACGATCTCACGTGTCAGCTTACGCTCCAGGGGTTAGGGTGAGGCTGCGATCCCTGCGACATACGTGTCAGCCGGTACGAAAAACATAAAACATGCGTGGTTTGCAAAAGTGAAGTGATAAGGCTGACACAGTGAGTGAGCCCGTTTCGGAGGGCTAGTGCTGTCACTTTAGTCTGCGCTGTTGTTCGAAGGAATAGCTCCTGTAGTTTTCTTCATTATTGATAGCTATGTTCTCATGGCATACACCAATCCCAGGCGTAACCGAGGAGAAAAAGCAGTCCTTCTAGCCTAAGAAATGCGATTCGTCTCAAGGATACTACTCTAACCGGTATGCACTATACTTTTTCGTACTGTTTGTGTTGTGTATGTTGGTGGGCTAACCTAGCGTAACCTTCTGAGTTGATTGTTGTAATCTGCCCAGCGCATGATAGGACGTGACGCCCTATCAGTCAAGGATGCATGAGCGCTACGCCACATAAAATGACAGTGCAAAACAGAATTTTGTACGTGACATGTATTAGATGAACAGCATTTTAGGGAACACAGGGTAAAACTGAAGCCGCTGGTACACAGGATGACTACAAAATGAAGGAGCTCGCGTAGTCATCCAGGAACTTGCTAATTGTCGGAGCGCGTTGTCGTGGATCCACGCAAATGCCAGAGCCAATCACCACTGAATGCTAGTGGCTGAAAGGGCCTCAGGAAATCAAAGGACATTTCTCGTAACTCTCGTGCCGCCTTAGGTGACTGACTACAGTCATTGATAGTGTAGACCGCGCCGCTCGCCACATTCGCATGTCAAGCTTACTGGTCTTCACTTGGGCTGATGTCAGCTACTGGCATACCTTCCAGTGTAGCAACGAGCAACTAGTCGCTGGCTCTCACGTCAGATCAACACTGACACAGTTTCTCTCAATCTACAAACTAGTACCCAAGAGAAGCAGGAGCAAAGAGCATTAATTCGATTATTCGTATCGGGATGCCTAAATAGCGTATTCGCATGATCGACCGACAAACAACGCTGCATTATCGACAAAACCAAATTCTAAGGGTGTGTGTACTGCAGTAAGCCACTCTGCGTCATTGGGCGCTAGAGGATACGCACTGCTTTGTAAATTTTCTTAGCCAAATTCCCGTAGTGTACAGACACTACAATAGGGCTTGCTGCTGACAGCAGGAAGATAGCTAGCAGGCGGCCTACAAGATGTCGTAACGCTGAACGCGGACAGGACCTTCTTACTAGTATCAAAGCAACGCAATTTATCGGCAAATTATCACGAGTACAGTAGACGTGTCTGTAAATACCTGGAGATTGGGGCTGGCGATAGCGCCGGTGCCGGCCTCCTCCCCACAGGGCCTAGGAGGTGAGAACCCCGAGTGCGGGGAATTTTCCAGAAAACAAATTTTGGAAAAAAACAGAAATAAATGCATTTTATGATATTTGGACTACTATTTAAAGAAAAAGCGCCGAAGGTATACGGTTATCATAGGCCCCTACTCGTGGGGCAGGTAGCAGCGCAGTCCCACCAGTAGGTGCTGTGCACTACACTAACGCTCAACTGTTCCCGTTTTAGGAAATAAACATTGAGTGCAGCTAGGCATACTCCTTTTCTGTTGGAGGAACAGAGCACCGTTTGTACAGGTAACGCCGTTGCTCCAGAACAGCAACTCATTTGACTCAAACAATGCCTAGCTACAAACGGACAACGCGGCTGCTGCGCGGGTACCATCTTCTGAATGATGGCAAAAGTCCGGCTGTCACACATTGGACGAAAGGCGTAACAGGCTTGAACCAGATTGACCCTTGGTAGCCTCCTTTTACTCTAATCGTTGCACATTCTTTCGAAGCCAAATAAAGCCTGTGCAGGTTCCAGAAGGCAATTTGCGCTGGGTACCTCTGTTCTTAGTGTAGAGCAAACAACAGGTTTGCCCTACCGTTTTTATTCGCTAAACACTGAAGTCCTACTGTCAGCTCTGCCCTATTGAAATACAGGTTTTCAGCGCCAACGAAAACACTTGCCGTGCATCCATCTGCTTCTCATTTGACGAACCAATCCGTCGTGCCCGCAGAGGCAGGGACGAACTCTTGCGACTTTCGGATCTTCAAGTGATGTCCACGCGGCCGCCTAGTATGCTGTGCGCATTAGAATGAGAAAATTCACTAGGTCTTTGTAATTCAATGTTTTTCAAAACACGCCGCTGGCGAATCAAGGATCATGCGCAACTGGAGCACAGCAGCTTCCGCTACAAATCAGTCTTAGCAAGCACTGAGCAACTACCTCCAAACAAACTTTCGCAGGCCCCGAAAGTGCCGCGAACGTTGCAGCAAAAGGTTGGGGCGCCAGGGATGTATCAAGGTCCCTATTGGGCGCCTTTTCATCTAAAGATGCTCACGATCAATACACCTTCATCCTTTCTAAGCAATTACAGGCGTGAAAATCCAAAGGCTCTATTCATTGGTTCGCAATGCGGTTTCAATGCCACAGTGAGTTGAATAATGTAAATCAACTGAGAACGGTTGCAAAGCACAAAAGAAAGGTGCACCCGTTTTCGATAGCAGCAATACACTACAGAATCTTTTGAGGTCCCCACACTTTGTTGCATGGCGTGAACCATCAGGCTTGTTTATGAACCCCGCGGCGTCAGAATGAGACAAAATTTTGGCATTGTTGCCACTTTTGGCAGCAGTTTGGTATTATCACCAAATGCTTTTATCCAAAGAATCAATGAAGGCGCAAGCAGGTACGTGCTGACGCTGTGGCAATATCTGGGTGGTTGCTGTCGTAGCGGACGACTGGCACGCAGGCTAGTATTTTCCATGAAACGGTATGAAAGGAGGACTAACGGCTTTCGAATACAGTATAGTGGCCTTTATTACTACAATGGTTTTTTGATAGCAAAGAGTGAAGCTAGTGGGATACATAGAGCGAGGAGCTTTCTTACCTGCTTCATTGCTATTAGGCCTAGATTCTCAAGAGAGGCGTGAGATGATCATGCAGGAGTACATTTGATGAGCTTACGCTTAGCTTCATCAAGAAGGCCCTGAGCTGTAATGGCCATTCATAAGAGTAGAAAAAGCCAAATCCAACTTTTACACCAGAATATTAGCAGGTTTCTGTAGGCTTCTAAACTGACGCATTGTGTGGGAGGCCCCGATGTAAGATAGTGCGGCGAGATAATCCTTTGAGTTGACGCCTAATAGATACAAACAGACTACTTTGTGCTTTGAAAATGTTAATGTGCGACCGGGAAATCTGAAAGGCTACAGAATCTGTGGGTTTTTGCAAAATCAGGGAGAAAACCTTTAGAGTTTCCTCGGGAGCCCATGCCACGAGATATGCATGCCTGGAGCGCTGAGAAAAGCAACCATCAGGGTCAAACAGAGAGCGGCCATCTTCCTGAAATCAAATTCGTTTCATCCGCCAACCAGGTGGTTGATCTTGACGCTCCCTATAAACAGTACAGAGAAGACTGAACAAGCAGAATTTACAAGCAGCTACTATAGCAAGGCCACACCTTCATCACTATTTTCTTCGTGGTACGAGCAAAAGAAATCAGTTAATTACCAAAAATACGGACATTCGGCAGGTCCTGCTTCGCTAGGCTGATACTAAATTAACAAAATGACGATGAAGAGCGAAATTTTCAAGAGAAAAGCAACAGAGCATCAAAACACGTGATGCCGCCATCACGTACTACATCACGTTAATTTATGCATACTGTCTGATACGTTTTGATATCGAAGGTTTATGGTGCTGCCACCGAACCATTTTTTCGAAACCTCAAAGTAATTGAAGATGTACGTGCATATGCAGCCTGCAGATCTGGATCTCGAGATTTTCAGCGATAGCGACGAGAAAAGCACAACCAGATTCCACACGAATGTTGCTTCGTTCTTCGTAAAGAAGCCAAAAGCTGCAGCACTGTGAAAGCAACAGTGATAGTATATACAGAGAACGGCTCTGACAACAACAAAGTTACACTGCCATGGAAGAACGTAGTGCCTTTGCCTTAGAATAAGCAAAACAAAAGTCACATGCAAAAAACTAAGTGATTTTGCGAACAAAAGTGGACTGAGCAGAGAATACGACTATCACTGAGCACAGTTGAGCAGCAGTTGAGCTTTTGGGGTTCTAGAACTGATGGCGCAAACTCCCTCGCGGCAGGCGTCGACGGATATCCTTGTCTGTCCCTACTTTAAATGTCGAAAAATTCGGCAAAATTGTGAGAAAAAGCGACAAAAACGTGCTTTCCAAGATTGTTTCGCTCACAAAAAGTGGCGTGCACTCAAGACTTAAGATAATCATGCATGCATTGCATGCCCACTGCTCTGCTCAGCTCTTCGTAGCCCATGGTTAACCAGCTCACTGTACGATAAATTTGCTTTCTTTGCTTTTTAGGGAGCTCAATGCCGAGTTTATTGCGTGCTTTAAAAGTTACGAGCTCTGCCACTTTAGGCATAGGCAGCGGGGAGGCATGGAAGAGAAAAGACTCTTGCTCCCGCGGTAACCTTTTCGGCAGGAAAACTTCATTCGCTGACAAAGAAAATAGCAAATGTATTCTTTGTTACGCATTTGTCGCCCGTTTTCATGCAGGCTACCAAGGAGCGGCTGGGTCCCGCTGTGTTCGGGGAGCGATTCTGCGTTTTACAGCCACGAAGTAGCTTTGCAACCGCAGTCTGACGACTCGATATATCCGTTTTGAGGTGCACTGAAATGGCTATTTCCTCGCAACAACGCATCTGAAAGATGGCGCTTTTCTCGGCACCAGCCGTGCATTCTTCAAGTGACTACAGGAAAAATTTTAGTGCAGAAGGGTCAGATATTAGGTCACTTGTCGTGCCGATAAAGTCATCCCGACTAGGAGTGAGTTCTGTGAAAGGCTTTCTGATGTTTCTACGGATACACTGTAGATAAAACCACAGAATATCTCGGTGTTTCCAGATTATCCTATATTTTGGCGAAGTTCCAGGAAATACGTCTTGCGATTTGCGTACTGCGCTGTATTATTTTTGGCGCTAGAAGTTAATGGTAGCACTAACCCTTCAAAAGCATTCGCGTACTGATAGCGAGAAACTTGAATTTCTCACTTTACACCTCAGAAAAGTACCTGAGGTTCGAAGATATCTGGCGTTTAGAAGGCAGCAACGCTTTTTATGACCAAGGCAGACAGAAAATGCTCTGATATGCGACATGCATAGCCCTTAAGAATAATGCTTTGCAACTCAGCTGACTCACCTGCCGGTATCTGCTGAGTTTTAATCTCCTATACCTACCGCTCCGACGTCATGTATCCTTGCAGTCGCAGTGTAGCAAGGCAGAAAAAGAGCAGCTTCTGCGGGATGCCACAAGTTCTTTGCAGGAAGCTTATCTTGACTTGCTTGGAATAATTCCCACAAGGTAGGCAACTTACCACATGGCATGCTCGATGCTAATCCTGACAGCTAGCATCCGACAGTGCGTTTTGTCAGGTTTTCAAAGGATAGCACCCTATCCTCCGAAATTTTAAAGTGTTAGCCGCTGCTCTGCACACAGTACAGTTTAATGGAGTCAGGACTAGTGCCGCTAGTTTTCAATGGTATGAACAAAAATCCCCAAAGATTATTTTCTGTAAACTCATTTAGGAACAATCGGAAAATTGTACAGAAGAACCTGAAGCTCTGGAAATGCCAAATATCTGTATCCTGGTCCCCAGGAGGGTACACTACTACTACCGGCGGCGCTGCGCTTTTAGGCGGCATGGAAGCAAAAAGCCGTAGATGTGCAGGGACTTAGCGTCAACTCTTATTACTGTTTCGCAAACACCAAAACGAAAATATTTTTCTGTAGAAGGCGTGTGTCTTTGCCTGATTAACTCGCTGTAGATACTCAGAAACGCAGTCTTCGTCTTTTTCGTGGTGCCATTGCTTCCACAACAAGCGTATTGCCCCTCATGAGCTTAGAGCCACCGAAGCTTGTTACTGGCTGCTTTGTGTGTGTGAGTATTTAGAAGAGATGCCGTTGCACAGGAGCTCGTTGTCGAATTCCCGCACTCCAAGCGTCAAGAAGCACCTGAGCAGAAAGATACTTCTGGAGAGCTACCAGAATATGAGACAATTGTAAGCGCGCAACTACATTTTCCACAGTCGCTCCTCAGAAAACGTGGCTCTGTTTGTCTATCTGCACACAGCCGCCTTGGTTAGCCGTATGGCACACGCCAACATCGCTGAAATGGTGAAAATTGAATAATGCAGTTCGCATGCGGTGCCAGCGGTGCCATCATACAGGACACTACGCCAGCACCCATGCCAAAGCGAAGATATTCCGATGAGAGTGAAGAGAAGGAACGTGAGAGAGAAATTAGATTGGCCCGAGACATGGAATATATGTAGGTAGTCTATTTGTGCCTATTTTAAGGGAAGGCTGCGCTTTCTCCGACAGTAACAGGATCACAATTCCACTACGGTTCATGCAAGCTGTAGGGCCTTGCATCAAGGAGCGGATTTTTTGTTACGGCTTAAATAAAGACCACTGCTCCGGGGAACATGGAGTTGTCGGCGGCTACGCAGGAAAGGACCTCTGGCATTCTTTATGTAAATGCTGTATTGCAGGCGCTCAACTAACCTATTCAGGCTATTTCAGAGGATCAGCTCGAATCCATCTGAGCTTGAAGAGCTCACGCAGCTGCCTGCTGCGCAACAAATGCCGCAAACGCAGAAGTTTGGTGCCAGCTGGAGAAGATCATCAGCAGAAAGCGGAGACCTTTACTACCAAGGAACGGCTCCAGCGTATGCGGCCCTCTCAGCAACCACAACGCACGTAATTGAAGCAGCTGCCAATGAAGCACGCAGGCGCAGGCCGCTCTCATCAATAGCAACAAAGCCAAAGGTGTCAATGCTGCCAAGGCAACTGAGTTCAAGATATTTATCTCGAAGCGGCAAGCTGCGATCGAAAGCCTTTGTCGCAAATGAAGATAGCCTCTTCATCTGCCTGGTCCTTCCCGGATATGACCAGTGATGCTGGATGCGTGAGAGATTTTGATATGCGTCCCTGTGTTCGTGTGCAATGAAACAGCTTTTCCTCGCCAAACAGAAATCTTGCGCAGCACCATCGTCGACCGACAAAGGGACTCTGCACCGAAAAGGTACTTCTCAAAAATAGGCTCAGAAGATGACGGAACGAGAAACTACAGGAACACTGTTTCGAGTCACCAAGAAGCGTTGCAAAGGCTTATAGCCAGCGGGATAGCGGGAGCATCGGGTAGTGGAGCAATAAGCAAGATGCTGCTGTCATTTAGCGCCCAGTCACGGGCTAAGTGGCAACGATCATACTCTGGTAAGGCCTGAACAACGCCTTAACCATGATGATACTCAAGCCTGAAGCTTGAAAGAGCCAGACTGCATTTTGATTTATGCAGCGGCAAGAAGTAATACGGAGGAGCAAAGTGTGTTTCAAGACCTTCGCGACAAATTTATTTTGCCTTACGCCGCATTCCGCAGATTGCCGCTGGTGCGTAAACACGTCCTAAAGCGTCAAGATGCTCTTTGCATATCTTTGGCTTGCCTATCTTGAATGACGGATTGCTCACCACTTCGCAGTGCGAAATCTCGGTACCAATAATTTTGGCAGAACATAACTCTTGAGGAGGAGGGTGCCAAAAGAGACTGGAAAACGTTGATAGTAATTTGTTATCCTTTTTTTCTTCGATTACAAATTTGTCCCGTCGCACGGTGTCATGATTTGACTAGGGTGAATGGAAAGTAGTCCATTGGTCTGCACTACGAGGAGCAGATTTTCTGATGCCAATTGCATTTGAAAATTACGCAGAATCAACTGAGCCATTGAAGGTAACCACGGCTACACTCCAACTATGCCTGTTCGAGAATTAGACTCACGTGCAACTCTGCGAAAGCAAGTGATTCTGCTTTCAAAGAGAGGAAGCTATAACTGCTGTTGGATGAGTGTGGCACGAGCAGGTGTCACCAAACAGCATGAAGGAACGGATTACTTCCGTGATTGGAGAGAGCCTTCTTTTGGAGCTGTTGACGCATCGCCCACTCAGTGCAGCGCAGGTAGCTGAGATTCAAGTGTTGCTGGCATCAAAGTCTGTAGCACGCTTCGCCTTCGCCTTCTGCCACCTCGTGCACTGGATCTCGTTTGGCCAGACACAACCTGATGCAGCCGAAGATACTGAGACTCTCGAGTGTGATCCCCAGAAAGCAGGCTTCGAATCCTCCTCACCTTCAGACTGTGCAGATGATGGCGTCGAATTCGTCTCAGCTGCTGATTTCAAGAAGACGCATGATCATGCAAGGGGGTCTTCTCCTGGCCTGCGCCTGAAAAAGGGTGGTCTAGAAGAAGACCAAGAAATTTTTGAAGAAGTACAAGCTGTGAACGCGATTGCAAAGACTTATCCAGCGGCAAAGCAAAATACCGAAAATCCGAATTATATTTTTAGGGAAGAGCTTCTTCGCCTTCGGGGAGGAAGCGCTAACCTCAGCAGTCTCTTTGGTGGGGGCTTTAGTGCAGCGGACAGAAGGTATGGGGTTCTTCACCAGGCATCTGGGCCGGCACTGACCTCCGAAAGCAACAACGTGGAAGAATACGAGGACCTGCAAATCCCGCTCAACACTTGCAGAAGAAGACTGAGAGCTCTAGCGGCTGCTGAGATAGCTTATCGAGATCTCATGGAAAAGATAAAAGTGTGTTTCGCCGTCCTGCACAGCAGTGTATATTGCCAGCAAGCAACTAACGTGACAATGCGTGCAAGCTGACCCTTTGCTGCCAAGAACGCTGCTGTTCAAGAGGATTTAGTGGAATGTTTCTCCTCCGCAGGCCAACTTCGGAGCATTCGGCATTTCCCTCATTTGCCCATTGTCGATCCTCGCTGTTAAGGATGCCATTGCTTGGGCGCTGAGACAGCAATTGCCCAAACTGCTGGGACAGAAGCAGCTCCAGCTGGAACTCGCTGATCGCATTAATTCGCTTTTCGCTCAGCTTTTTGACCAGCAAGGGTATTTTTCAAGGTAAGGTAGGCTTTGCCTATCAAAACATCCGATATCCACCGCATATCACGAATGCTGTTTGACACTATACTCCTGGCTTGCCCTTCTTAGGTTTCCTGCTATTGACGCCCATCCACATACCCAGCAGCTACAGAAGAGGGTAAGTTGTCTTGAGCACGTTGCACTGCTGGCTCGTTGGACTGAATAGTTGCGCAATTTTCAGAAAAGATCAAGAGCTCAATGTAATTTTAACGGAAGTGCCTGTTGCTGCAGTGTTTCGAGGCACAGAGCAAAGCGTAACATGAGACCTCACGAAGGACAGTTACAGCCATGTTCATGTTCGCCTGTTCTTCAGCTGGAGAAGTACCAAGCGAACTGCCCAAAACCGCCCGTTTCCCCAGTAGAATGTTTCCAGACGCTGTGCTCTCCTTTAGACCTCACGCAGTGCACGGAAAAGCTAGAGCAGCAGGTAAAGGAGCTCCAAGATGAGGTATACAAGCAGCCTTCGATTCTCCAGCTGTTCCGTGAAGATTTGTCAATGCCGATACAACAGCATACCGGAGATGAAGACCCGCAGCACAAGCTATTACGCCTTCAAAAAGAACAACAAGAACTTTTATCCACTAGGGATCCCAAAGTGTTTGAACCTATTACGAACTGGAATTGCCCAGGTGAAACCTTTCGTTCACCAACTCCAGTCGTTAATGTAGGGTGCAGTTTGTGTGCACTTGTGTCGCAATCATGTGCTACGAAGATTGCCAAGTTAATTTTACGGGGGAAATGCAAAATTGGCTCCAAATGCTTTTGGCATTTTAGCAGCTGTAGCTGACTCTACGCGAAATGCACTTGTAAAAGTTCCGCTGCTCTCAGACGGGGGCATGTGATTCAGGAGCATTCCAGAGGCTGCCACAGGAACCCCAGCGGCAGAGCGTTGGTCCGAAATCTACCATGTATAATAAGATTTCCTCGTGAGCTGAAAACCCCATTATGACTTCTCTTGTACAGGGAAACAGGAGCTATTTGTAGGCGCCATTTCGTTTCAAAGAGGCACTCGTGGGCTGCAGCTAAATGCGGTGACTCAGGAGCTTTTTAGATTCCTGTGCTCTGTTTTCTTCAGGACGAGCCGAGTAATGCTGTGCGAGATGCTTGGGACCCTTACGCATACCGATCCGAGGGTGCGCATGCTTGCGCAGAAGGACAGAAAACACCACTACATGTATTCCGAATTACGAGGGCCTCGAATGGTTCCTCGTTGTGCGTCTGGTACGCATATCTCGTTTGCTGCCACGAACAAAGCAAAAGATAAGAAATCATGCGGGGTCAAGCTAAGGAGTTCCTTCCAGAAGGAGAAACCTATGAACCGCGCAGTTTCCAGAGAAAATTGCTCAGAAGACGTTCTCCATGCTGCGCGGGAAACTAACAACGTGTCGGGCCATCAGGCTAACTGCCTTGATGCAGATGGAACCCAATCGGTGGGCATAGGCTAGCCGAAGGCAAAGTTCACCGAGCACTCTTTATGCCCACACTTACCACAAATGGACTGTTTGCGTGCTCTTCAAAGAGCTCATTTTTATAATATTTCTATCATACTTATTCCAGTGCTGCATTATGAAGCAAGTTTTGCAGGCAAGTTGCTGCGCCGCAGTCGTTTCAGGCTAATGAGCCCATGCATTGTTCATCGTCAGTGGTGAATGAAGAACTCTGTGAAGATGAGAAAAGATATGAGAACAAAACCATGGCTTGTACAGACGTTTCTGAGATAAGGAACGACGAAAATAGTGCAGGGCCTCAGCTACAAAACCCTCTCATGGAGGAGGAAAAAAGTATACAGAGCCAATGGGAGGCTTTTTGGCGAGTTGTCCCAGTTGCTAAACAATCCCGCAACAGAGGAAAAATACTGGGGAGGTCTCGCTGCAATGCCGGCAACGTTTCTGCGAAGACTACGAAGGCAAGGTGCCCCCGCTCCTTGGGAAACCGTTCCCAGAAAGTCATGGGGACCATTTGATCAAAGCTCCAGAATACATAAATACGTAAAATGTTCCAGCTCCGCGTGCCTTCCGTGCATACGAACAGCAGAGATTCAATATTTCCTTTGGTCCGAAATCAGCAGTGTGCATGGATGCCCATCGACTTGCTAACTGAGGGGGTGGCTGCGCAGACACATATCAAAGTTGAGGGAAGAAACCCAATGCCACTTTCAAGACGGCAAAGCAGTAGGAAGCATGCTATTCAGCTAAAAAGTAACAAGTCACGGAAACGCTTTGCCACGTCGTGGGACTTTTAATGTTTTATTTGTGTACTTAAATGCTTCCGAGAACAGAGAATGGAGTATGTGGGGCTCGCTATGCGTAGGGCCACAAGGGGAAACAAGGGAACTCACGATCAAAAGAAAGCCTACAGGACGCCAGCATCTGGAAAAAGAAGTGGCCCAAAGTTTGTTGGAAAGTGGAGTATCGCAGCAGGTGGAACAGCTCCAGCAGCAACAACTGCTCCCTCAAAAGCCGAGCAGTGCAAGGCTGCGCCGCAACTGGGCAAGCATACCAGGTTACTATGGTAAACGCAAGTCAGAGCTTCCAAGATATCCACAGCAGCGCAAGCGCTGACTTCTTACCACAAGGTGGCATAGTACAGATCGGCAGTTAATGATGAATGGAAGGCCAAAGAGCACCACCAAGCCTACGTCGCACTTTAAACTCTCAGCACACCGAGAGTGCTGTACTGCAGACGGAATCCCGCCTTTGCTAACTGCTGTTGCAGATGCGATCAGAGGAGGCATGCCAGCTGATCCAGAGAACGCGCACTAATCGCACCCATGCATTCAATATGTCAAGCTTCGATTACGTTTTCTTTTGCAAGCAGAAGTGCTAAGCATCCTTGTAATATTTGTGGGATGTTGTCTTCATGGCGGTGCACAGCTGCCACTGAGCTGCTTAGCCCACGGGAAAACGGAAGGGAGAAAATTATTCTGTATGCTGTAGCAGTTTTTCTGCGAGCTTCTACTGAGAGCTGTGCCCTCACAGCAAAAATCTGCAATGCATCAACTTGCATTTTCCGCGTACCACTAAGCTCTATAGTAATCTATGCTGGAGCATGATGATCATGACTTGGCTTTCCGATTTCTACCACAAGAGTGTGCGTGCATACTTCGCATCATCTCTATGATTATGCAGACTGCTCTTTTCCGGTTAAACAAGCGTGTTATGGCTATGAAGAGGCGGCTTAGCCGACGTTGGGTCTCCTTCGCCAGACATCACCAACGCATGCCACGCGACACCTGTTCAAGGATAAAAGGCTCTCACGGCGCTGCTGTTCTCACGATTTCATGTCTTATTGTGAGTCTCAAGAAATCATGCTGTTTTCGATAAATACTTGCGCGATGAATTTTTTCAAGTCCTTCACACAATACCAAGAAACTGCCTTGAGCAGCCCACGCTGGATTGGAATATTCAGGCCTACTCCTGCTGAATTACCGTGCCGAGAATTAGGCCTTGCGAACATAGTTACAAAATGTGTCATATGCTTGAAAGACGTAATGCCCTTAAAAAGTATTCCAGTGTAATAAAATTTTGTCACTCATGCAATCGGAAAGGCCACCTGCTTTGCAAGCACTTCCTCGCATGACGGGCCAATTTTGGGCAAGTCAACAATGGAAAATTTTGTTGTAAGGGTGCCTCATCATCTTTCTTGGATTTTCACCTCTCAAAGGAGACTCAGTGTATCCGCTTCCGCTCTCAGCGAAGTTACTATGGCGTAATCTAATGTAACGGTAAAACCCTTCACACTAGGTTGGAAGATAGCGCGGCCTGCTCGGAGGCATTCTGAAGTGGCCACTGACGCGAGTGACCCTGAAGAACATGCAGGATTCCCTCTCGGAAACACGGCGGCATGACTTCCTGTTACTCTGCGAATTTGCGAATCGATGCCCCATGGAGCCACACAAGCGAAGTTAGACCCTTGTGACGTAGTATGAGTGAGCGCAACTATGATTCTGTATTTTGATGGACTGATACTCCGAACGAAACAGCGGCCATTAGGGTACCATCCGGAACTGTGGACGCTCAAGCTGACTACTCATATGTGACCTTACTAAGGACTCAATAGCTGAGCCCAGATTAATCAGTTGGAGCTGCTGACCCGGTTACTACTATTGCTTTCTTATTGTCAATCTCGAGAAGCGACAGGGGCGAAAAAATTTGTATCGCTCAACAGTGAGCATACCATATCCATCCTCTCAAGTAATTTAAACACTGACGAGCATGCGCCAGGCCATAACGTTGCTGCAAGATGCAAACTGCGTCTTCCAGCTAAATTTCTTAGGTGCAAATTTTTGGAGAAGCTTCCCTTTTTCAAGCACTTCGTTTACAAAGCGATATGCTGCCCGCCCTACTGAGCGAAAAGAGCGGAGCCCTTCACATAAAGGCAATGCTGAAGCGGGCAAATAACAGAGGAATAAGTGTTAACACAATACGTAATTGTGTTTCTAGGCCTTAGTATACTTGAGACATGAAATTTTCGTGTTTTCTCCTACTTTCACGCGAGTGGTCCTCTATCAGCCGCAGCCACAACGGTGTCGGCCCTGCATACCACGCGAGGGAGGCCATGAGTGTACAACGGGAATTCTGTAACCTCCAGCTAATTTATTGTGCTTTTTCTTGGTTACCGTTCGTTTTCAAGCCAATAATTGAGACTGTAGAGTTCTCGCTACGGCGTTTCTGTGCAGCCGAGCGTGCAGTGCTGGGGACCAGCGGCCCTTGTGGAACCGAAAGCCACAGCTGCAGTCACCCGGTGTGCTGATCGCTTCAAGTCCTTCATCTGGTAATTATGGGTAAGGCATTTTCGCATAGTCAAAAGTGCTGCCAGTTTTAAGGTGTTCCCCCTAGAGACACCCCTGGTACAGTGCCGCTTCTCGATGGCCCGTGGGTGTCCTGCAAACTCACAAGTGAATGACTGCGTGTATGAGCTGCATGCAGTGCTTTATCTGTTTTCATGCTGCTGAGTTGCAGGAGAAGAAGGCGGTTGGGGCCCTGGCGGCGCCACGAGCCGTTTCCAGGAGGTATTACTGAGCGGCGGCAGCAAAGTGCTGCAGCAGGCGACAGAGTTCCTAGGGGAGGGCCCGAAACCTCTTCGGTTTCTTTGCTTTATCGGTGAGTTGCGTATTGAAAAATAACTTCAAAACTCTGAACCCTGCGCCCTAAACCGCGCGCGGCCCAAGGGGGTTTCTCTGCTACCTAACCACAACCACGTTCGGAACACCTTCAGTCATGCACTTCAGTTGCGTTCATATGCATTAGAAAGCAAGTAATGGAGTAGCAGAGTAGAAAACCGCAGAAGATAAGTTGAGTTCCTGTCTTCTGTAGGGGGCCTCATGACGGTTGTGACATCCGGCTTGGCCTGCATTAACATCTTCTCCATCCTGGTCGAGCCCTCGAATTACATATTGCAAGTTTATTTGGTGTAAGAATTAGACTCAACCAAAACCGTTGCCGTGGACTTTAACTGTGAGGGGAACACGACTAATAGCCACCTCACACAGAACGCGGCGGCTTACGATTGAGTAGTTTGCAAAAGGTGCCCATGAAAGCAAGCAGCATTCACAGAACAGAGCTAACAACACAAATTGGCCTTCATTAAATAGTACTTTGAACTACTTCCAGAGAATTCTGGCGCCTTGCGGTTGTTAAGGTTGTTTGGTCTGCTGACTTTGGCCGTAGAGGCCAAAGACATACAACCGCTTGAGCGCATGCGGCCTTTCTTTTTTTCGTGGTTTCGCTTTCTGACTGTGCCGGGGGGCAAAGGCTGTTTTTATATATTCTACGGTGAGGCCTCCTGGATCAAAGACTATCCTGGTAACCCTTGAGACCGATTCCCTTTCAACTGAGGGCTGAGAGAGTCCTGTTGCTGCTGGCGCAAGCAGTGCACAAATTATATGTGAGACGTATCCAGTCAGTTAATGTGCAGCCTCTGTGATTCTTTCAACGTGCTCTTCCCAGGCTCTCTTTCGCTCTCGCTTTGGAGGAGTTCCTTCTTCCTGGCGCTCGTGGGTGAGTTTCCTCTTACTTGGCTCTGTTCACTTGTCTAAGTGGTCATTGTTTGTTCGTCTATTTGCTTCTTTATTCCTTATTTTGTTCTATTGAGCCAGTCCTTGTACTGTTTCGTCTGCAAGTTGTTCATCTGTCTGTTTTGCTGCTTGCCTGTCAGTTTATCTGTTCTCCTCACTGCCTCTCTGCGAGGAAACAAAACAAAGAAAGAGGGTTTATTGAGTATGTGGTAAAGTCTCTCTGCATGTAGAACTTGCATCTTTGCCAACGCGGCATCTCGTCGTCTTTCTGCTGAGTATCGCGCAGGCATTTACACCGCCAGCATGGGCATTGTATGTGTTCTTGTCCACTTTGGAATGCGCCAGGAGCTGCAGCAGCATGGCATCGCAATCTCAGTGAGCCAGGAGCTGCTGCTTTTCACGTTTTCTTTGTTATGAGTGATCAATAGATCATTTGATTAATGGGGCCACTGTTTAACTATCAGAGTTTGCTGTCAAGTGCTGCGCCCACTGCAGGACGGACCTGAACAGGAAGTCGGGCTGGGCCGGGCCATGGAGCCCGAAAACATCACCCCACCAGCCTTTTCATGATAAACCCAAATAATTTATCTGCAGAAAGCAGGTGGTGAAGTTTGGCGCCCAATTTGAAGTGCTTGGCGTTCATCGCACAAAGTCAGCACGGCACTTCAAAAGACCTCGAGGCCCAGTATTAGTGCCCGTGGTCACTTTGTTCTCTTTACCTCACCTTTTCACTCCCTACCGAAATACTTGAATACACTGAGGAAACAAAGGATTAGTCGCAGTCCGTAAGGAATTATGGTTAATGTAACGTGCGGTCTGTCTCTGTGAGCATCTGAGCATCTGTTGGGGACAGCTCGAGCTTGACTTGAGGCCATCGCTCACAGTTCTAGATGAACAGAGTGGCTTCGTGCTTTCTACCGCTGCCCTGTAAGCTTGTAATTTTTTCTACTCTCTGACTGTTTGGCTGCCACCAAAGCGTACGTTCTAGTTGTTTTTCGGTAGTGTTTTGAGCAGCGAAGTAAACTCGTAAACCCTTGGCAAAGCGGCATCACAGGGGAGACGCTTAGGGGAAGTGTTCGAGTGTTTGTTTACGTAAAGCAAACCTTGTCGATAGACAGATGGATACAGTAAAATGTTCGTTCTTCGTGGCGTGAAAGCCCTTTTTAGGGCCTAAATGTAGTTCCCCGAACACCGGGGGGCTAACATTTTTCTCCGGTGTTTTTGTGAGTCATAAAGTGCCACTTGCACAGGATTGGCGCTTCAAGCTACTGCAAGGCGTAAGTGTTGGGTAGCTTGATGTGGAGCTGTTTCTGGGTAGACCTATGGGATCGTGGCTGAGGCTCAAGACTGGCAGATCACTGTGAGCTAGTGACGGCCAGCCCTACAGTGGAATGTTGGTTTCATTGCTTCTTATGGAAGCAGTGGCAAGAGAGGCGGCTAAAGTCACTTTCTGCCTAGTAAAAAACTCACGTCACTGCCGTTTTGGGTAGACAGTTTACTTTGGCGTTTCGGTAGAGAGGAGTTCCTTCGGCAGCCAAGTTTAAGGCAGTGCCCTGGAGGGGAAACGTAGTCAAGACAGAGACTAGAGAAGACCGTGAACAGCAACTAACGGAAGAATTGAAAGCTACAGCAGAGATGAAAAACAGCAGTAAAAGATACAGAAAAGACTGGGAGATATTAACCCTATTCTTTTCGCGGGTGGCAGGCGCCGGAGGGGGGGTGAGGGAGCGACGCACTGGGTAAACGGCTTAAAGGATTCCCTGCATTGATTGGACTGTGGCTGTTCATGAAGAGGCAGAAGTGTCGGATGAAATGTGGTATTTGATGAGCGAAAGGGTGGGGATGCATAGCGCTTTCCCTGTTGCAGCTTGGGCGCAGGCCAAGCCCGGAGGCTTGCGGCTTGATGTGGCTTCTGGGTGCCGTTTGCGTGAAAGTACGAATTGCCAAACTATTCAAACAATATTACTCTCTTATTAATGGAAGCGCTGGTACCTGGGTATCCCCGTCAGATTACAGCCGCCGTTTACCCTCATGTTGCCCCACGAATATACATATATATATTTTAAATACTTTAAAATAAATAATGGAACGGCAGACGACAAAGTGTTTAGCAAGTGTCCCTGCCTCCTCATCTTAGACTTCCTAGTGTAACATCCCGTAACTACGACTCCTGAGTGGCTATTAGCTGGTTCAGTTTTCGGCACTGCTGGGCTTGCCCCAGGACTTCTTGCCAGCCGGCTTTTTCTCTGAAATATCCATAGCACACTACATATTAGTGTTTCATTTATCTATATCATCAATCTAAGATTGCTTAGTCGGTTGGGCGCGCAGAGGGCTTACGGCCGCTCGTGGGCAAGATGCCAACAGATCACCGTGCACAGGTCTCTTTCCCTCTCCTCCGGTACAACGGACCAAGTTTTAGCTAAACGGATCTGCTGCTGAGCTTTGTGCCGTTATGGAGAGAAGTACACCAACAACTACACAGAAAAATCCCGGTAAACTTTCTCAGGGCAATGTATACCGGTGTGGGGAAGATTATTATAGAGACAAACGCGCATCTTTCGGAACGCTGGTGTGCAATCGTGTGAACATCACAAACAAACGCAGATATGAGCCTATGCTGCATGCATTTGGGTGTACAGGATGTGCACGTCGATCTCCTTCGCAGTTGCGCGCAGTGGCGTGTAGGAGATCTGTGCTGTGTTTCTGAAGATTCACGTTCATGCCTTGAATACAGGTTACCGTGGGGGTGGATGGAGACAAATAGCTATTCTTTTGGCTTCAATATTATTTAGCAACTGTTTAAATAAAAAATAAAGGTAACAGGGTGAATTTGTTGCTGGGTTTCCGCAAGAAGGGCGGCCGTTGCTCTCCTTGGGGTTGGGATCAGTGTCTAGATAGCACGCTCGCGTGGCACTGTCTCTGTTTGTATGCCACAAAAGTCTCAGCAGTTGGTCCATTTAATTTGCAGATCGAAATTCATCATTGAATCGTACCTTTTCCAATATCTGGCCGTCGCTGCCGAATTTTTGCGCTGCCTGCCTCAGCAGAGCCTGACGTGAGTAGCATTTTTGCAGGTCTTGCCGCACCCACAGCCACCTGCTACTTCTCCGTTTCTTTTCCTTCACAAATGCGGCATCCTTGAATATTGTCGTCAACTCCAGATACCGGGAGATTTAACTCTGGCAAGTTGCTGCGTGCTGGAGACGATAACGCGGAGCCGTAGCCCGTAGACACTTAGCCCCGAACCTACATAGACATGGGTCGGAAATTCAAGCCAAGGCTCCCCGCCCCCGGGGAGGTGCTGTACCCCCTGGACGGCTCTCCCGCGGTGGAGTCCGTGATGAGCCCCAGCGGCCTGAAGCTGGCGCTGTATGCGTGGCGGGTACAGCAGCCGAAGACGGTGGCTCTCTTTATTCACGGTGTACAGACTCACGCGAGATTCGAATTTCTAAGGCACCTAAACCCAGGCGAGCCCGACTTGCCTTCTCCAGCTCCCCCGGCTGCAGCCGCGCCCGCGGGTGCAGCGCAAGCGGCGCCCGCCGCAGCCGCAGCAGCAGCAGCAGCACCTGAAGCAGCAGCAAAGGAAAGACGCGGCAGAGGGAAAGCTAAGGCTGTACGGCCAATCGGCCGACAGTGCCTGCGCTGGTGCATCTACGAAGGCAGCTGGGTGCAGCAGCTCAACCGCTGGGGCTGCTCCGTCTATGCCGGGGACCTGCAGAGTTTTGGCCTCTCGGAGGGCTGGAAGGGCCGCCGCTGCAGCGTTGAACGCCTCGACAACTTCGCTATGGATGTCATTGCCTTTGCAGAGTTCGTAGCCGCAGATATCAGCGCTAGGCCCGCCACCGGGGGCTCCCCAGCGCCCTCGGGCGACCAGCAGCCGCCCCCCATTTACCTCGTGGGCATTTCCATGGGTGGCTTCTCAGTAATTCGCGCCTTAGAGATCATGGGCGAAACTCACCACTGGCTTGTCCGCGAGGCCCCCACGTCTGAGGCCCCACACCAGGAGGCCCCAGCTGCGCCCCCCCGCCAGGGGCCCCCCCACAGCTCCACCCAAGGGGCCCCCGTGGAGCCCCCCGAAGGGGCCCCCTCGGCAGCGCTGTCGACGGGAAGCCCTTCCGGTACCCTGACGGAGGCTCCAACAGGGGCCCCCTCAGGAGCCCCCACGGGGGCCCCCAGTGGGGCCTCCGACGACATAAGGCCTCGCATTGTTGGCTGCGTCGCTCTGGCGCCCATGCTGTCCATAGAAAAGGCCAGCTCGGGGGCCTACAACAGAACCATGACAAAAGTTGGGGGAGTCTTGTCTCGTGTGGCTCCGCATTTGGGGGTGGTCAAGGTGCCTCCGGCTCGGCTTCCGTGGGTTGATGACCAGAAGAACGAGGTGGGATAAGAAATCTGTGCTTGGTCTAATTCAATTCAGGTTTCTGCGCTCAATTTTGTACTCTTCACGAGGTTTTGCGGGGGAGTTTTGCCGTGCCAAGCACAAGCTTGGGGCGCGCACGAAAATGATACTGTTGACCCTACTCAGCTCAGGTTTCTGCATTGCCCTTTTTGAGGCTTTCTTTGTTTTCCGTGACAGAAAAGGTGTCGTGGCCACAAAATATTCCTGTTTGCGGTTGCAAGCTACATTTCCACCTGTACGTTTTCATGCTGTCTTCGTAATGAGTTGTCCACATTGATTCATATTCGCGTTTTCACACATTTCACTGGCCAGAATGCTCGATGTTTACGTGCGTTTTGCTATCTTCACATGAGTGCTTCTTAATTCGCCTTTGCTTTTCCACCATAGAGGACCCATGGGAATGCAGGTTGATTCACACGTTTCCTCTTGAACGCTTGTAGAACAAGTGATGTTTCGGTTTATTCCGCTTTCTTTGTTTTGTCTCTGTGTGGCTGTGCATTAATTTGCTGCACTGCAGGACCCACTGGTGACGTGCCCGTTGAAGATCCCGGCTCGGTTAGCCGCTGAGGTGATGGCTGCTGTGCCCCGCGTGCACTTGAATGCGAAATTCATTCCACTGCACATTGCCCTTCTAATTATACATGCCAGGGAGGACTCTATCGTGGAGCCACAAGTCAGCTTCTTGGGAAACAGCACGACCAGCAGCAACAGTAGCAGTAACGGCAGTAGCAATACAGCAGCAGCAATACCAGCTAAAGTTGCAGCACGTGCGGTAGCCCTAGCAGCAGCAGCAACAGCAGGCTCATAATGTCATAGCGTGCAGCAGAGGCCCTTCAGTCCACTCATATTTTACTGCGGGCATTGCCACGTCAGGGGAGTACGGCCTAGAGCTCAGTTCCCAACACTCAAAGCCATGATTTAGCAAGATTGCCCGTTAGACCCTTAGCACATGTTATAGTGCATAGGTTAGGTGGCCTTGAATCAGCTCCGAATTTTTTATCGTTGGGCCCTGAAGCTTGCAGCGCAATTTTTAAAATATCTTCTTTACCTGTTTTTTGGCCTCGCTCTTGAATCTTTGGTTTCAAATTTGTCAAATGTCTTTAATTTGTGCATTTGCCTCTGCTTGCATTCTTCAGGGCAGCATACGGTTTATGAATGAGTCGGGGGCGCATATACAAAAGCGCCGGCTGGATATCTTGGAGGGGGAGAGGGGCCACTACCTGGTGATAGAGCCAGGCAACGATGAAGTGCTCGCGGCTATAAAGGAGTGGCTTAGGCTATAATTAGGTATTATAACTGGTCATACTCACACGAAAGTTGCCGTTAGTAAGGTTCAATGCATGCGGACAGAGACATAGAGGCACATGCCATATTTATATCGGCTTGTGTACTAGCGCATGTGTTTGCTCATGGTGGAACTGCAAAGAGCTCCTGAGTGTGCAATTACATATTGCACTGTAGACCTCGAGATAGCTGTGGCGTATTGTATGCTGCCCCCGTGGCCGCCGTTTTAATGAAATACAATATAAGTAATTCCGGTCTTCTGCGTAGTTGCGTACTTTGCACCATGACCACAGTTTGCGTATTATTCGCTGCACAACTAGCGAGGCTTTTTTTCGAGGTGCTTTGATATGTATATAGTAAAAGCTGTTGACCATTCCACAGGCATTTCTGCAAAGTGACGTACAGTACACATGACCCGCGTGTACTGGACGCAACGCAGGTAATATGCCTGCTTTATTCGTGTCAACAAGTGCTCCTCGTCTAGCATTTTGCGCTACATCACGCATTGTATGCACCAAGCGTGCAGGTAATGGTTGTGTACACGCGTTTTTGCGCCTGTCTTTTGAATTGGGCACATACTGTGCGCATGCACGCATACATACACAGGTATGTATGCATTCACGTATAGATTACCCTACGTACAACGCACATTTTATCTATTCTTAATTCCTCGTCGACAGAACAAACATAAACAAGTGTAGGAGCTACAGCTGGAGAGTGGTCTGCTGAACAAATAGCGAAAGTTAGTGGAAGTGAAAACAAATCCTGCTCCATCTGCAGACATTGTTTGTTATATTGTGGCTTTGAATCAGCAAGCAGCTGGTGTTTGAATTGGCGGGTATATTTAAAGAAAAAACCAAAAGAAACTGTTTGTAAATCCTGTTCGAGTAATCCGTGCTGCTGGGACCTTGTCGCTGGTCTTTGCTATGTAGACATGGGCGCTTTGTATATTGTTGCGAATTGTAACAAATAATGCAAGCAGACGCACAAATTGATCAACCGACTATTTCTTGTTCACTTGCTTTTCCCAGAAGTAATACGTATTACGTTGGAAGAGATTATCTCGATATCTCTTTAGGTGCAACGTAAACCAATCGGTCCACTGGACAGCTTGCGCGCTTGCGTTCTTAGCTTTAGCTCTTAGTAATGACCACTGGCCACGTGGGGGTAACCACTAGAAACGACACCACTCAGAGCTTCCTGGGGCCACATCTAGGGCAAAATCAGCACCGCTATCGCTGCAACCGAGAGTTATCTGTCAAAAGAAACCGAACTAACGAAAAAGGATCCTTGGAATTTGCACCGCTCGAATGCCGCAAATATATCCGGCGCACACTCTGGAAAGGCCTGGATATGCCTCTGCACTGTGCAAGTGCATCGAGCTAGTCCCGCCGCAGCTGCAATCTGTTTGCATGCGCTTGCTTACCATAAATGCGTTTCCGACATAGAAAGCAGCGCAGACGCCGCAAGCAACATCAGGGCAAAAAGTGCTGCTGCTGACGTGCAGCGGAACTCTTGTCTGGAAAACACCAGCCAACAAACCCTCTGGCCGCAGCAGCAAACATTGCTCGCCATTGCTGCGGCCCATTTTCATTCCAAGCACCGAAGCAGCAGCAACTTCGGCCAAGAAGGCCTGTGGAGTTCTAAAAAAGGGAAAATCTGGGGAAGCAGATAGAGGCGCCTTGTGGCTGACTTGAATATAGCAACTACGCGCTCATTTGCAACGATACATATATACATATGCGCATGGGTACCTATTTATATTTCATTTATCTACTGTGGATTTTTTTGTATTTCATATGGATTTGCCTAGCTTCGAAGAAAGAGATGCACGTAGTAAGTTTGTGATAATTAGAAGGCATAGGCGCATGCTCCAGTCATGCAGGTATGCCTGAAGGTTATTACATACTATCTGTGTCACTGCGTGTTGGTACCTGCCGCCTGTGCTCCTGTTGCTACTGCTGCTCTCCATGCTGTAGCAACAACTGTAGCTGTTGGCAAGGTAGCATATAACATTACGAAACACAGTGCAGTCAGCGAACAAATCCAGGTGGTCTGAATAAAGCGAAATTATTAAAGACAAATGAAAGCAATATACTTGCCAAATGGCGTTCGCCACTTTATCCTGCGGCTGCATACCAGCAGCAGAAGCTGCTGATGCATTTCTAGCTGCTGCAGTTGACTCCTGCAGGGAAAGACGCAAGAAATGCGGCTACAGCTGTTCCTGCTGTTGCTGCTGCAGATGCGCGTTTTGCTGCTGCTAGAAGCTTTGTAGTGACCTGGTGTGGCGGTTGTTTCACGTGCTGCCGCAGGAGTCGCTGCACGTGCTGCTCTGCCTGACAGCCCCAAACTGGGGGCCCCACCTGATCCCTGACTACAGCTCCTGCTGCTGCTGCTCCTGCCTGTGCTGCTCCTGCTGCTGCAGGCAGCGCAGCAGCTGCAGCAGCCGCTGCTTTCGCTGCTCGCGTGGCACTGGCCTCTGCAACGCCGTGTCAAAGTGCTGGCTGTGCGTGTCTTTGGCTGAGGGGCCCCAGCAGTAGGACGGGTCGCTGCTGTACCACCAGCTGTGCCATTCATCTGGCTTGCCTGTTGCTGCAGCTGCTGCTGCTGCCGTTGACGCTGTCGACACAGGGCGTGCGGCCTCCTTATTCCCGGAAGAGACGCCAGCCTCTGCAGCTTCAGCAGCAGGAGAAGCGCCAGCAGCAGCGCCTGCTCGCTGCTTTTCCGCAGCAGAAGCATCCGCAGCAATTTGCTGCTCTCCCCAGCTGCTGAGTGTCCAAGGAAGAAAGTCAACTCCAAACAGCGATGCGAGACACTCTGCAGCTGCACGTACACCCGAATGCATCGCTCCGTGAACACACTGCTGCCCGAAATCTGAAGTGTGTTCACCGCAGAAGAATATGCGAGCGTCACTCAGACAGCCTTCAAATCTGGCTGCTGCTGCTGCTGTTGGTGCCGCTGCTGCTGCCGCTGTTTGCGCTGCCGTTGACGCCTCTGCGACTGCTGCTGCTGGTGCAGCTCCTACTGCTGCTGCTTTTGATGCAGCTTCTGCTGCTGCGGGGGAGGGGGAAGACGATTTCGCTGCGGTTACATGCACCCGCTGTGGCTCTCCAGCGAGTGGATTCTCTGTGGAGGGCTCGAGACTCTGTGTGTCACTTTGCTGCTGCTGCTGCTGCTGCATGAGCTGCAGCACTTGCTGCAGAATTGGAGGGTCCGCTGCGGCGACGGTGGCTGGACGAGGGCACCAAGGAATCGGCAGGGCCATTTGCCTTTGCTCATCAGCCTCCACGTACTGCGCAGACAAGCAACAGCAGCAGCAGCGATAGTAGGGCGAGCAGCAGCGGCAGCAGCATTGAGCGTGGATCTGTTCAGCCACGGAGGGAGGGAAAATAGACAGAATTTAGACCTGAGTAGCAAATCAAGAGCCAGGTGCTGAAAGTACTAACAGCTGCAGCAATTGCAGCGACAGCAGCAGCCGTCTCATCAACAGCAAAAAGCGACAGTAGCAAGAGAAGCAGAAAAAGAAGTCAGACAAGGAGCAGCAACCACAGCAGCAGTGGCAGGGCTAGCAATACAGACGCAACGAGGCAGATACAGATACAGCGACAGGAGGAGCAGCAAAGCAGCACGTGAGCAGCAGCTACAGCAAGAGAGCAGCAGCAGCAGCTGCAGCAGCAATTGCAGGATAAGCAGCTGACCTTTGAGGGGTATCCGTAGGCGCACTTGAAAAGAGGGTCTTCATCCCATCTGGTAACAAACGCGCGCAAAGGTTTCGGCTGTACAGACAGCCCAAACATTTGCTGTAGCACAAAACAACATTCGTCTATCACCTCCCAAGCCTCCACGGGCCCATCTTCCTTAATGCGCAGGCAAGTGCCACCAGGGCTCATTGATTTGCTGCTGCCGTCGCTGCTGCTGCGCTCCTTGCTGCTCTTGCTGCTGCCGTTGAGGCCGTCACTGGCCTCGTGAATGCCGTTGCAGTTGCTGCCGTTGCTGCTGCTGCTACGCGGCTTGCTGGGCAGGTGCATGGTTGTACTGGGGGTTCCGATGCCGTTGCAATTGCCGCTGCTGCATGGCTTGCTCGGCTGACGTGCGTTTTTCACCTCCTCTTGCTGCTGCTGCTGCTGCAGCAATGC
>NW_013541630.1:211672-223654 GCF_000499545.2 Eimeria tenella
GCTGCTTCCTCAGTTGCTGGTGCAGCAGTCTCTGCGGCCGGTGCCTCTGTTTTTGCTGCACCAGCAGCTGTCGCTGTCCCCTGCTTCTCACTCTTTGCCGCCGCAGCAGCAGCAGCACTAGCAGTAGCAGCAGCAGAAGATGCGGACCGGGAGCACGCGGGCTCGACCGGGCCTCGAGCAAGTTTCTTTGCTGCGTTTGGTGCTGCTGCCGTTACTGCTGCTGCTGCTGTTGCTGCTGCTGCTCTCGCCGCTCGTTTTTGCGAGCGTGTGCGTCTACCTCCCGCCTCCTCTGCTGCTCCTGCTGCTGCTGCTGCTGCTGCTACGGCCTGCTGCTTCGGGCTTGTAGGCATCACATACTTCCAGAAGCGGGGCTCTCTGGTTTTTGCGGCGCTTGTCTTCATGCGATTGGGCGGCAGCATCAGTTGCTTGAGGTCATGCTGCTGCTGCTGCTGCGTCCCTGCTGCTGCTAAGGTCTCCATTGCAGCAGTGCGCACGCGGCCCCCCAGCTGCTGCCCTGCCTCCACAATTAGCACAGACACCCCAAAGAGCCGCAGCACTGCTGCTGCTGCAAGCCCGGCGACGCCGCCCCCAACAATTACCACGTGGTAGCCCACAGGCGCTTCTGCTGCTGCTGTTGCTGCTGCTGCTTCTGTTGCTGCTGCTGGCTCTGTTGCAGCAGCAGTGTCGGCTGCTGGCTCTGTTGTAACAGCAGTATCTGCTGCTGGCTTTTTTGCTGCAGCAGCGTCTGCGGCTGCCTCTGCTGCCCGAGCCCCGGGCGCTGCAGCTGCTGCACCAAGGTAGCCGTTGCTCTGCTGCTGTTTGACCTCTGCAGCAGGCGCTGCAGCTGTCCTTGGGGCTCCAGCAGCAGCAAGAAGCTGCTGCAGCTGCTGCAGCCACGGCTCCAGCTTGGGTATGGCGAGGTGGGTAAGGGGAGGGGGTGCTGCAGTGGCTACGACGGGCAGCGGTAGCAGCAGGGGCTTAGCACTTCTGCTGCTGGTGCTGCTGCAGCAGCGAACTGTCCAGGGATCAGCAACAGCCAATTCGCAATAAGATGAAAGGCCTGTTAGCGTCTGGTGAGCAGCAGGAGGCCGCAGCAGCCGCAGCGGCTCGACAGCAGCAGCAGCAGGAGGCGGGAATGAGGTGTACGTACACCGGGGGGGCCAGCACTCACTTGCAGGCGGCAGCACCTCGTCGCTGCTGTACCGGTTGCCGCATATTGCGTCTGCTGCTGCTGCTGCTGCTGCAGCAGGCGTTTCCGTTGCAGGCGCTGCTGCTGCTGCAGTTCCTGCTGCTGCTGCTGCTGAGTTGCACCCGGCTGCGCAAGTGCAGCGGTCAAAGGGGTGCTGATGCCGCAGCAGCAGCGCAGCCCTAAGTTTGCTGTCGAGGGGATGAGCGTCTGCTGCAGCAAGCAGCTCCTTGCAGTGCTGCTGCTGCAGCCGCTGCCGCTGCTGCACCTTGCTGCGTGGCTTGGGCCGCTTGCAGCGCCCGAGGGCGGTGTCTGTGTCGCTCTCAAGGGCCGCAGCAGCAGTAGCTGCTGCTGCTGCTTCCCGCGCAGCAGCAGCAGCAGCAGCAACAGGGCACCAGGGCTCGTGCTGCTCCGCCTCTCTCCGCTGCAGCTCTAGCAGCTGCTGCATGTGCCCCGTCTGAAAGGCCAGAGCATCCACAGCAGCATCGACGACGTCTATCATCTGCTGCAGCAGAAGCTGCTGCAGTGGCCAAGGTTGCTGCTGCAGCTGCTGCCGACGCAGCGGACAGCGGCTCCGCAAGCGGTAACGGTTTGCCCATTGCAGCAGCAAACCCTCGGGCCATTCTGCCGCTGCTGCTGCATCTGCGGCATCTGCTGCGCTTGCTCCAGTTGCTGCGCTTGCTGCATCTGATGTACTTGCAACATCTGCAGCAGCTGCAGCATCTGCGGCAGCTGCTGCTGCTTCCAGGTTAGGAACCCTAGAAGCCTTTGCTGCGGCGTGGCCATTTAACGTTGCAGATTTCGGTTTCTCTTCACCAGCAGAACCAGCAGGCGCAGCAGCACTAGCTGCTGCCGCAGCGCCAGTTGCTGCAGTAGTAAGCGTTGCTGCAGCCGCAGCAGGAAGGGTGACTGAGGACATCCTCTACGCTGCCTTAGCAGCGCCTGTTGAACGAACAAACGGGAGCTGCGCCATGCTGACGTACAACAACAGCAGCAGCTGCTGCAACAGCAGCAGCTGCTGCAACAGCAGCAGCTGCTGCAGGACTCAGCAGCAGCAGCAGCAGCAAGCACAACTATTGAAAACGAGTGAGTCTCCTGAGCCCCTCTGGGGGCCTGCTGGACCTATGTGTCCTGGAAAATAGCCTGGGTGAGTGTCAATACACCTGGTTTGCGGAAGGCCCCGGTTTCGCCTTAGCTGCGGCTGCTGGACCACGGGAGAGCTGAGGTGTATGTACACCCCAGGCAGCTGCCAGCACAAACAAAAGACAAGACAAAACTGAAAAATAAATTGCAGCTGGCGAGACCACTCGAGCTACAAATTGCTGAAATGTGCAGCCCTTAAGATTCGAGTAAGGAGGGCAACAGCAGCAGCAGCAGCAGCAGCATTACAAGCACAGCAGCTGCGGCAGCAGCAGCAGCAGCTGCATGCATGCAGCAGTGACCTGAAAGCTGCTGAGCTGAGGCGAGGCCTTAGCGTGTTTTTGTGTTTACCGTTTTGTTGTGATTGTTTTGTTTTTGTTGGCGCAGCAAACACGACAGAAATACCTCTGCTGCTGCAGCGGTCCATGCCTTTGCCTTCACCAGCAGCAGCCAGCAGCTGCGGGCCAGCAGCAGCAGCCGCAGTAGACCCAGCCGGGCTTTCTGCTGCAGTGGCAGCAGCAAACTTCAGAAGTGTTGGAGGATCTAAGAATAGTACGGCTGCATGAGCGACAACTAGAGCTGCAGCAGCAGAAACACAGCAGCAGCAGCAGCGACCGCAGCCGAGCACTTTCCCGGGGATCGCAGGAGCCGCGCGATCACCGACACCCATTGCAGCAGTACTAAAAGTCTCGGCCGGGGAAATAATATAACCACCTGCTCCTAGGCCACCCACAGGAGCAGCGACGGCGGCAGCAGCAGCAGCAACAACATCAACACAACCAGCAACAGCAACAGCAGCGCCACAATGCTAGCCGCGCGGCCATGGGGAGGCTTAGGTGGGGGAGCGGATATCGCGCAGGTGTTCGAAAGGAACCAGGAAGCAACACTGTGAGTCCCAGTAGCAGCAGCAACAGCAGCAGCAGCAGCAGCAACAGCAGCAGCAGCGACGGCCAGGAACCGCAGCAGCAAATGCCGCCCTAGGGAATGGAAGAGCGGCAGCGACAGACGTAGAAGTAATTACGGCTGTAGAAGCGCAAGTTGCAGTGCCACGAGTATCCCTGTACCTTATCGCTGCTGCTGCTGCTGCTGCTGCTGCTGCGCAGTTATGTAGGCAACATAGATTCACAAGTTGATGAAGACCTTCTGTGGGAGCTCTTCACGCAAGCGGGAGTTGTGCGCCTTGTGAATATACCCAAAGACAAAGTTACTGGGGCACACCAAGGTAAACCCTAAACCCTAATTCCTAAACCCTAAACCCTATGAGACCGTGACTAAAATATAGCGAGGAGCAGCTTAGCTGTAATTCTTTTCCTCCAAAGTTGCCCGGAATAGACCCCTAGCTCATTGCCAGAGCTGCATTGCGGGGCCAACCCTAAACCCTGAACCCTAGACTCCAAACCCTAAATCCTAAACCCCAAACCCTTACTCTTAAACTCCCTTTATTAGACCCTTTGCAGCTTGAGGCTGAATGAAGTTTGGGGGGACTGGTGTTTAGATTTACGCCGCTTTGTGGGGCGTTCGGGTGTACGTACACCCCGGAAGCTTAGCGTGTGTGGGGCCCGATGGGGTGTACGTACACCGCAGACGGTGTGGGCGTTTTGCTGTTGGCTGGGGTGTACGTACACCGCAGGATATGCTTTTGTGGAGTTCGAGTCGGAAACAGATGCAGATTTTGCATTGAAGTTAATGGGGATGGTCAAGCTTTATGGCAAGCCTTTGCGTCTCAGCAAAGCGGCCCATGACCGCAGGGTTTTTGACGTACGCAGTTGCTGTTGCTGCTGCTGTTGCTGCTGCTGCTGCTGTTGCTGCTGCTGCTGCTATTCCTGCTAAAGTTGCTGCTGCTGATTCTGCTGCAGTTGAAGCTGCAGTTGCCGTTGTCATTGCCACTGCGGCAGCTGCCGCTGCTACGACTGCAGTTGCTTCTGCTGCTGTCGGGAGGACAGCTGCTGCGAGGGCTGCTGCAGCTGCTGCGCTGTGTGCTGCTGCTGCTGCTGCTGCAGAACGTTTGCTGCGCGCTGCGGTGTATGCACAGGTCGGAGCGAATCTGTTCGTGGGCAATCTGGACCCTGACCTCGACGAGAAAGTTCTATTCGACACGTTTTCTTCTTTTGGAAACGTTGTGTCTGCAAAGGTCGCCTTTTGCTGTTGCTGCTGCTCTTGCTGCTGCTGCAGTTACTGCTACTACAGCTGCTGCTGCCAAAGTTGCTGCTGCTGCAGTTGCTGTTGCTATAGCTGCTGTTGCTATAGTTGCTGGCGTAGTTGCTGCTGCTGTTGCTGCTGCTGTAGTTGCTGTTGGTGCAGTTGCTGTTGCCGTTGTTGCTGCTGCCATAACTGCTGCTGCTGTTGCGTCTGTTGCATCTATTTTCACTTTAGCGCTGCTGCTGCTTTTGCTGGTGAGGCTGTTGGGGCACCGCCGCCAACGGGCGGGTAGTTCTTCTTTGCTCCATGCTCGTCATCTTTGCTGCAGCTCCTGCTGCTGCTGCAGGTGATGCGGGACCCGGAAACGGGCATATCGAAGGGCTTTGCGTTTGTCTCGATGGAGACTTTTGAGGCCTCGGATGCAGCACTGGCAGCAATGAATGGGCAGTTTCTTTGCAACAGGCCTGTGCACGTTTCCTACGCGTACAAGAAAGACACGCGGGGTACAGCGTGCTGCTGCTGCTGCTGCTGTGGCTGTTGCTGCTGCTGCTGCACGTGCAGATGAGCTTGGGGTTGATGCTGCCGTTGTCGTAATTTTGGTACTCATGATGAGGCTGCTGTGGACCGGAGACCGCTGGGATTGCTGCTGCTGTCCTTGCTGATGATGCTGTTGCTGCTATTTCTGCTAGTGGTGCTATTGCTGCTGCTCCTGCTATTCGTGCTGCTGCTGTTCCTGCTGCCGATGCTGCTCCTGCTGCTGACGCTGTGAGGCGCGTCGTCACCTTCATCACTGCAGCGTTCCTTACTTTGATGGCTTTCGCCGCTGCTGCGCTGCAAGATCATGCATAGCGATGCTGCTGTGGCTGCTGCTGCTACTGCTGCTGCTGCTGCTGCTGCTGCTGCTGTGTTTGCTACTTCAGGCGAGCGTCACGGATCTGCTGCTGAACGTCTCCTGGCGGCCAACCGGCCCACGGTAGAACGGCCTGGGGGCTCCAATGCACCGAAGGAAGGGCCGGTGCCGCTGCAGCAGCAGCAGCAGCAGCAGCCTCAGCAGCAAGCCGGAGGTGGACCTCGTACGCGCTGCTGTGCTGCTATTGTCACTGCGGCTGTTGTGGGTGCTGGTGTTTTCGCTCTCGCACGTACTGTTTTCGCTGGTGCTTCTGCTGCCGCCGCTTCTGCTATTGCTGCTGCTGCTGCTTCTGTGGCTCGTGCAAGATTGTTGGTGCAAGCCTTTGTGTCTGGCTGTGCAGCATTTGGAGTTATGCCCAATGTGGTCCCTGGGGGCCCTGGGGGCCCCCTGCCTCCTCTGCCTCTTCCGATGATGGGTTCAGGGCCTCCAGGGGCCCTTCCGCCCCCCCCTATTTTCTTTATGCCACGGCCCGGTGAGGCGCTGCTGCTGCTGCTGCTGCTGCTGCAGGAGTGTGCTGTCAACGCTCGCTGGAGCGTGCTGCGATTGCTGGTGCTGGTGCTGCCGTTGTGGCTGCTGGTGAGGGGACTTAGGCTTGTGTCTAATCTGCTTGCTGCACTGCTGTGCTGCTGCTTCTTAGGCATGCCCTTCCCGCCTCTGCCGCTGCCACCCACAATGGCAGGGGCACCCCGGGGCCTCGTGGGGGCCCCGGGGGAACCGAGGGGCCCCTCTGCTGCGCCCATGGGCATGGGGGGGGCCCCCGGCTCTGTGCCTACTATGCCACTAGGCGGAGGTGTGGGGATGATGCCAGGTGGGGGTTCAATGCCCCCTGCCCGGCCCCCGGCAATGGGGGCCCCCGCGGGGCCCGCGAGGGGCCCGCCGGGAGTCCCCCCAGGAGTGCCCGCAGGGGCAACTCCGGCAAGGCCTCCAGCCTTCCCCATGCCAGCTCCTGGGATGCCCGCACCCATGCGGCCCCCCATGGGGGCCCCTGGGGGCCCCATGGGAGGGGCCCCTGGGGGCCCCATGGGAGGAGCTCCGGGAGGCCCCATGGGAGGAGCCCCTGGGGGACCCATGGCGGGACCCCCGGGGGGCCCCATGGGAGGGGCCCCTGGGGGACCGATGGGAGGAGCCCCTGGGGGCCCGCCAATGGGTATGCCCCCTTTGGGAGGTCCGGGGGGTGGCCCGGGAATGGCTCCAGGGCCTCGTCCTATGGGCATGCCTGCCATGCCTGCTATGCCGGGGCCCTTAACTTTGAGGCCTCCGCAGGGGCCCCCTCAGGGGCCTCCGCAGGGACCACCCCAGGGCTTCCAGTCAGCGCCTAATGTCATCAGACCACCCACTGTGCTGCCTCCCCCTACAGCGCCTTCGCTGCCACAGCAGTGAGTGGCCCGTCATGACTGACCAGGGCTTGACTGTAGCGCATGGGCTCTAAGTAATGCATGCATGCATTGCTGGCTTTTAGTAATGCAGGCACGCAGTACTGGCTTCAAGTAATGCATGCATACATATAATGACATGCTCTGTGGGGTTAGGAGCTTGTCTTGTTTATAGTGCTGCAAATTGCTACGAAAGGGCACCAAATGCCCTTTTGTCAGGGACCCTTGAAAGATGTAAACGCAGAGCGAGCCCAGCAGGCGACTGGGACGCAGGGGTGCCCCCCTGAGTCTTTTGTAGCCTGCCCTCAAGATAAGGGGGCAGTCACTAGGTTCCTTAGGTGGCCCTCTGGGGGCCAGAAAAGGGCTCTTATAGTGCCGTGGGGGCCCCTGGGGGCCCCTGCGGGGGCCCCTGCGGGCCCCTCGGGGCTCCTACGTTTCAGAGACTGGGAGGGAAGACTGCAGTGGGGCGGCCGCGAGAGGGTGAAATTGACAGAGCCCGCCCCATCCAAGACTCTAAAGCTGGCTGTTACTTAGAGTAGGGGCTGTGAGGGGCCCCGCAAGAATAGGGAAGTAGAGCGAAAACGTGTTAGTGACAGTCAGACACGCAGGGGAGAAGCAGCAGCAGAAGCAGAGGAAGCTTAACAAGAGGGGCACTTAGAGGCGGCAAAGTTGCGTAGCAGCGGGAGAGAGAGAGCAGCAAAACAGCGCAGTCAGACACAGCAGTGAGGGGCCCCACACGGGCGGCCACGGAGGCCAGCGACAGCCAAAGTGAATTAATTCGAAGTTTCTTTTCTGTAATTGCAAAAACAAGCAGAGACATAAAAAGGCGAGCGACGAGGAGAACTCCAGGCTCCCCTGGCTACACACTGGAGTGCAACTTTGAAGCACCCAAGAGGTCTCTGGGGCCTCCCGGAGGGTAAGAACAGCATCAAGAGGGCCCCCCACAATTGGGGGGGGCCCACACCTAGGGGTCCCTGCAGTGACCCCAGCCCAAGAAAGAGTCTTAAAGCCACTAGGAGCCACTGCGGAAGCACCCACGCAAGCCCGGAAGCTCAGGGCCCCTTTCACAGCACCAAAATGAGGCCCCCCCCGCCTGCGCTTTGAACGATTCGTCAAATGGGGCCCCAGCCAGGAGCCAAAGGGAGCCCCTGGCGTGGGGCCCCTTAGATGTCCATTAGGATAGCCAGTGGCTCTCCTAGCTTGAGTACATTTGCGTCCAAAAGGTCTTCGGCAGCTTCTCTGAGGCGCTGCTGCTGCATTTCAGTGTCTGCCAGACACTGAGTCCTGCACGGAGCAAACATTAACAACTCAAAACGCACAAAGTGAACTGACGGGCCTGCGGCACTAGCAGCAGCAGCAGCTGCTGCTGCAGCAGCAACGGCATCAAGAGCAGCACTAAGTCAAGCCGCGCGGGAAGCAGCAAAAGCAGCGGCGGCACCGGCCGCTGACAAGATTAGCTGCAGCAGGCTCAGAGAGAGCAGCAGGAGGCTTGCGAAAGCAGCAGCAGGAGCTGCAGCAGGCTCGGCGAGAGCAGCACGAGCAGCAACAAACCTGCATCTGAGTTCGGAGAGGTGCTGTGCTTCGGCTCGTTTTCTCTCGAGCAAGTTAAGTGCTGCTCGAAGCACACTGTCAGCCACTTGCTGCTGCGTCTCTTCGAGGCTGCAAGTTATCACCAGCGAGTGTTTTGTAGACAGAGAAGTGCAGCTAGCTGGCAGCCGGTCCTGCAGCGCATGCAGGGAGCAGCAAAAGCCGCACAGTGGTGCAGCAAGAACCAGGTAGCTAGTAGCAGCTAGCTATGTTGCCAGGCTCGCAGCGAGGAGCCGCAGCTCCTTCGCTGGCTCTTTCGCTAGCCAGCTGCAGCCAGCTAGCTAGCGTGGCTAGCTAGCCCGCCGCCACAGCTCGCTGGCTAGCTGGGAGAACAAGCATTGCCTTGTAAGCTGGCAATAAGACCCTGTGGGACGTGGCTAGCTAGCTAGCCACATTGACAGCTACCCTTACCGACTCATGAAAGCGGGCAAATCCAGCAAGGGCGAGCGAGTACATGGCTTGCCGGGCGCCGCTCGGTGGCAGCAAGCAGCTGTCAGCTATCTGCAGCAGCAGCAGAAGAGGCAGCAGCGGAAAAAGGTGCCACATGCAAGGGGCAGCAGAAACCAGCGCAGTAGCAGCAGCAACAAAAGCAGCGAACACAAGAATCGAAACACGCAAATAGCGGCCGCAACACAGGCAAAACTGTAGCAGTAGCAGTGGCAGCAGCAGCAACGGCAGCAGAAGCAACGACAGCAGCAGCAGCGGCGAGAGAGACCGCTGTGCGTCCAAGTGCGCCTTTAAAGAAAGACTTGGCTAGCAGCAGCAAAGGAGCTGGCTGGCTACTAACTACTATTTAAGGTGAAACTTCGCATGCAATAAAGAGTCAAAGACAAACCATTTGCTCGTCAAAATAAACCACTGCAGCCCCAGGGCCCTCCGCTGCGTTTATTATGCGCCGCCACACTCGAGCCGCCTTAGGCCCGCAACGAGCTAGCACAGCCCTGCAGCAGCAGCAGCCGCAGCAGCAGCACAGCAGGGGCGAAAGGAGTTGCAGCAGTTTAGGCTAACTTTTGGTGTACGTGCGCGTATGAATGGACACAGCCCCGTCAGCGCATGCATATGCAGCAGCAGCGGCAGCAGAAGACGCAATAGCTGCGGCACAAACAACTGATCTCACTCAGACATAATGCGGCGCTGCATAAGCGCCTTTATTTGCTGCCAGTCGAGGCGGTACGCAGCCTGCCCGTCTGCAGCAAACAGCAGCAGCAGCAGCAGCAGCAGCAAAAGCGTCGCATATGGGACTTCTTCTTTTGCTGCCTTTATTTCTTTTTCGTCCTTCCAGTTCCACGTTAAAGACTCATTTGCTGCTCTCACCCTTCATCGCTGTGGCTAGCAGGCGGTCTGGGTGTTTGGTCAGTCCGTCCAGCAGCCGAATCAGCTGCGGCTTCTGTACAGACACGCGGGGCTGCTGCTGCTGCTGCTGCTGCTGCAGCTGCAGCTCTGTTGACACTGCTGCCTCCAACGCGTCGAACGTTAGCCACTCTGCTCAGCGACAGCCCACCACACATAAAATTGGCCGTGGCCAGGAACAGCAGCAGCCAGTAGCCGCAACCGCAAAGGTGAGCAGCAGCAGCAGCATGAGACCCCCTTAAGTGAGCAGCAGCAGCAGCAAGAGGAACCCTTGAGCGAGCAGCAGCAGCAGCATAGTGCACACTACAGTGTACACCTAGTCGCGCATTGGCTTGCTGCTTCTCGTGCTCCTGGTCATGGCAGCAGCAGCTAGCGACCACAAAAGCAAAAATGAGCAGCAGCAGCAGCAGCAGCAGCATGAACCAGCACATGAATCAGCACCAGCAGCAGCAACAGCGTAGTGCGTACTACAGTGCACATCTAGCCGGGCACTGGTCTGCTGCTCCTCGACGCCCCGCTGCTGCTGCGGCTTCAGGCGGACTGCCTGCAGCAGCGCTGCTGTCGTTGCCTGGACTAGCCGCGTGTCTCCTACGCGAGCGACTACAAATTGCTTCACAGCCTGCAGCAGCAGCAGCCAAAGCAGCAGCGGTAGCAGCGTTTGTTCGGGTTTTCTGCCACGCGTCTGGGCGTAAGAAAAATAGCGGCCCTCAAGGCAGCAGCAGCAGGAGCAAGTGCAGCAGCAGCAGCACAACTCATTTCCCACCTTCTTGCATAGCAGCAGAGATATGAACGGTGCGTTGACTTGAAAGGGAACCCGCTGCTGCTGCAGTCGAGACACAAGACTGTCCATCAGCTGCTGCTGCTTCTGGGTTTGCCTAGCGCTGCCGATGCTGCTGCTGCTGCTGCTGCCTGGTGGGGTTGTCTTTCGGGCCTTTGCTGCAGGGTCTGCCTCATCTGAGCAGCAGCAGCACAAGCAACAGCAGCAGCTGACAGCAGCAATGGCAGCCCAGACCCTCTGGCATCAGCAGTGGCAGCAGCACTTCTGCAGGCTGCAGCAGCAACAGTATTGCCAGCAGCTGTGGAAGGAAGAATGGGTCTAGATCCGGAAACACCCACTGCACCAGGGAAAGCAGCAGCAGCGGCAAAAAGAGCAGCAGCTGCAAAAGCACTAGCAGCAGCAGCAAGAGCAGCAGCAGCTTCTCACCCAACATCATCAGCAGAAACCCCGGGAGGCCTCCGCTGTCTTCTTCTGCATCCTCTTCGTCCGAGTCCTCGGCTGTGTAGGCCTGAGGTGTACATACACCGCAGAGCCAAGGCAAGTCGCCACGCCAGTTGCAACAGCAGCAGCAGCAGCAAAAGCAATGCAAGGACCAGCTGCTGCTGCGGCGGCGCCAGCACCAGAAGCAGAAGCACCCTCTGCATCAGGGTCCGAAGCAGTACGAGGGGCGGAAGCAGGAAGCAGCAGCAACAGCAGCAGCATCGGCACCAGAAACACTACCCGCAGCAACAGCCACAGCATCTGCAGCAGCAGCCGCAGCAGCAACAACGAGCTCGGGCCTAAACAGACACGCATAGCACCAGCAGCAGCAGCAACAGCAGCGGCAGCAGCAGCAGCAGCAACCGGCTTGGCGCCGCACCGGCACGTCGGCTGTCTTCGAAGGCATCTTCCTGAGGGCTGCTTTGGACTCAGCTTTGCGCCTGCGCCCCGTGTGCTGCTGCTGCTGGTCTTGCTGCTGCTCCTGCTGCTGCACAGGTAGAGGCGGCTCGCACTGAACTAAAAATGCGTTCGAAACCAGCTGGAGGAAGCAGCGCTGCAGCTCCTGCTGCCGCTGCCGGCTGGTTGGCCGCTGAGCAGCAGCATCGCCATCGGGGTTCGCATCTGCAGCAGCAGCAGCAGCAGCAACGGCAGGAGCAGCAACACATTCACCAGCACAGTATGCGGCGGCCAGCGCCTTTTCTCAGTTGCAGCAGATGAGAAGCAGCAGCAAAAGCGCCAGTGCAGCAGCACAGCAGCAGCACGCATGAAGCTCCGCAGAAACAGCAGAACTAATCTAGCAACAGCAGCAACGGCAGCAACAGCAACAGCAGCAGCAGCAGCCAAAGTTCCTCACACGGGTCAGCTAAGGCCAGGGCAACTGCATCCTGCATGCAGACACGCCCTGCCTTGAGCACCTGCAGCAGCAGCAGCCGCGCGTTGCTGCCGAAGGTCTCTTCTGTGATAGCAGCAAACGCGGGAAAGCGCAGCAGCGCCAGGGCTGCATGCACTTTCAGGCTGTAGCGGACACCGCCGTGGGGCT